>NW_005871113.1:5467737-5475133 GCF_000147115.1 Myotis lucifugus
CCTAGGTGTTTATTTTCGCACCTTCAGGTGAGAACCAATAAGTTTAAAAGCCTGCCAGTGCCAAACTCAAACTCTTACACATAAAACTGTTTTGAATACAGCCCAAATAAGCAGACTTTTTGCCACCTACAGCCCACCTCCTTTGTAGACCCTGTGAAACTGCCCAACATCTGCTAGGAACAGATCGGACAAACCTCGGGGCTATAGAGATCCCAAACCACTGCTGCCCTTCGCTCTGTGACCCAGAGTCTCCTGACCACACTGACCAGGGATGTCGCCTATGCACCCCCCTCCTCTCTGATCCCACTGCCCCAGAGAGTGCCTCTCTCCCCTCCCCTTCTGAGTGTGGGCCCCACCATGTAACTTCCCTATTGTGAGGGGCTTCCCCCGAATGCAGACCCCTCAGAGCATCCCCCAAATAAAGCTTGTGCGTGTGACTGCCACCTCATGTCTTTGTCCTTGATCAGCCCTGGAATCCCTCCAACTCCCTACAGGCAAAAGTCTGGGGAAGCCGGCATACTTATAATTTCCATGTAGTCTCACTTTGATCATTTTTTACTCTGTCTTGTCACCCTAGGTTTAAATTTATCATCTGGCTTAGTCAGTATTACTTCTAAACCGAATCTTCACCTGCAGGATTCTGTTGCAGCAATTCAGAACGGTCTCCAATTCTCATGACCCTTGTTCTCCACCTCAAATCTCATTGGACTTTTAAACTCTAGCCCCTATTCCCCTGCCTTGGGCAACCATTTGGGGCACTGGCTCCATCAGTCCAGTCCATGCTTCTGGCCCATGCTTCCGGCAAACAGCCCGGGAGCTATCACTGGATGAGGTAAGAAGAGAGACTTGAACTGAGTGCTCTCTGAAGTTTCTAGTTTCCTTCCCCAAGATTCCATGGTTCATATATTTGCAACAGAGCTTACACTAATGTGGCTGGAGATGGAATCGAGGATTATGGGTACAAAGCAAATGGCACTTAAGGTCTTATTTGTAGAAAAGAAAAGAGATTTGTTCGCATAATCAGAGCCTGTGCCTTAATTTTTTTTTTATTTGTTATGACATAGAGTAAGCCTGAGTTCCTACTAGAAACGTTGGAAGGAAATAATTCATCATACATGTTTCTGAAGGCCAAGTACATTTTCTTGGTGGAGTTCTAACTATCCAAAAATATCCAAAAATGAGGTCTCACTTCACACAAATCAAATAGCGCCGTGGTAAGAAATGTTAACACACCTTGACTAGTCACTTTCCCTTGTGGACATAAGCCCCAGCCCAGGCTTTATCCACACAAGACTCTTGGTAGGGAGAATGGCTGGGAATCTGAAGACTATGGATCACTCCAACAGCTAGAAGTGATCGTGGTCACGGATTTGAGGGACCTGTTGGTTTGAGTGGTTCTATCTGCCTGTCCTCCCAGCTGCATAGTAACTTTTTACAGAACAAGGTACCCTAATCTTTGCATTTTTCTCTGGCCTCAGAGGCATCGACATCTGACAGATATGTGCACAGGCGTGTTTGCTGCTGAGGGAAAATCCTTGAGTGCTGTCTGTGGTGTCGATCTGAAGAATTAGCCATAGCCTGGCAATGAACATAGCTGAACGCAAATACCAGAAGGAGAAGAAATAGAGAAAGAATGGGAAGCAATATTTAAAGCAATAATGACTAAAACTTTCCCCAAATTAATGTCCCACACAAAAACCAAAGATCCAGGAACCTCAGAGAACACCAAGCAGAATAAATGCCCCCAAAACTACCCCCAGGTATATTATACTCAAACAGCAGAAAATCAAAAATAAAGGGGAAAAAAATACTGAAAAAAGCCAAAGGAAGAAAAAACACCTAACCTGTAGGTTAACAGAGATAAGAATGACATCTAACCTTTCCTCAGAAATTATGCAAGCAAGAAGAGAGTAGAGTGAAATATTTATAGTGTTTAAAGAAAAAAATACCAACCTAGAATTCTGTATACAGTGAAAATATCCTTCAAAAGTGAACAAAAAATATGTCGTCAAACAAAAATGGTGGAATTTGTTTCTAATAGACCTGCCTTGCAATAAATTTTTAAACAAAGTCTTCAGAGAGAAGGAAAATAATATAGATCAGAAACTCTAATCAACATTTTTTTAAAAAAGAAAGAACATCAGAAAATGAATAAGTAAAGGTAAAATAAAAACTTATTCTTAGTTGTAATTGATCTAACCAATAATAACCTTTTCAAAATTAAAAAAAACAATGTATTGATTATTACAGTTTATATATAAGTGAAATGAATGACAATGATCATAAAAGTGACAGAAGGAATAAGGAATATTTTGTTATAAAAAGGATTTAGGAATAAATCGTTTCAAGGTACTTGTACTACCATGAAGTGGTACAGTGCTATCTGAAAGTGGACTTGGGTTAGTTGTAAATATATTGCAAACTTTAGGGCAACCACTGAAAATAAGTACATGATAAGATGCTCCACATATCCTATGTGAACAGGGAATTGCAAACTAAAACAAGATACTACTACACACCTATCAGAATGACCTAAATCCAAAACACTGACAATACCAAATGCTGGCAAGGATGTGGAGCAACAGAAACTCATTCACTGCTGGTGGAAATGCAAAATGGAATAGCCACTTTGGAAAAACAGTTGGCAGTTCCGTACAAAAATAAGCATTCTCTCACCATACAATCCCGAAAATTGCACTCCTTGGAATTTACTCAAAGGAATTGAAAACTCCACACAAAACCTGCACACAGATGCTTATAGCATCATTATTCATAATTACTAAACTTAGAATCAACTACGATGCCCTTCAGTGGGTGAATGGATAAATAACCCGTGTTGCACACAGACCATGGAATCAGATTCAGCACTGAAAATAAAGGAGCTATAAAGTCATGAAAAGACATGGATAAACCTTACATCCATATTATCAAATGAAAGAACTCATTCTGAAAAAGCTACATACCGTATGATTCCAACTGTATGACATTCTAGAAAAGGTCAGGCGATGGAGATGGTAAAAAGATCAGAAATGAACAGGGTTGGGGGTAGAAGGGAGGAAGAGAGAGTGCAGAGGATTTTTTGAGGCTGTGAAACTGTTCTGTGTATAAACGGTAGAAACGTGTCACTATACATCTGTCAAACAGACTACAACACTCGCATAAATCCTAACATGAACTATGGACTTTGGGTGACGATGATGTGTCAGAGTAGGTTCATCAGCTGTAACAAATGTACCGCTCTGGTGGGGTGTTGCTAAGGAAAGAATCTGTGGGGAAGTGGGGCGAGGGTTGCGGGGGTCAGGGGACATACGGGAAATCTCTGTACTTCCCTCTGAATATTGTTGTAAACCTAAAACGGCTCTAAAAATAAAGTCTTTTTTTTTTTTTTTTAGAAAAAGGTTTTTAAAAAGGGAATCATGAACATGTATTTGAGGAGAGGTGAGAGAAGGTGATGGGATTGCAGGTACTAGCAAGGGGCTTCTAGGACTCCCGTGAGTTCTTCATCTGAATGGCAGATACACAAACGAATCACTGGTGAGTCTCCCGGTCCCGGGATGGACCGCCCCATGCTGGCCTCAGAGGTAATGGCTGTTGAGATCACAGCTTTGCTTTATGCTTCAGCCTCGCTTTGAGTTGTGTCTTCATTACTCATAATTAAAATCACCCCAACTGATCCGGCCTCTTAAATTGAACACAGTACAACTGGGGTTCGATTTAGTATAAACCATCATTTGATCCTATTCTGTGTTGTCTAATCGCACCATTAAAAGCTTAGCACATTAATTACTCCAACTGGAAGAAAGATTTGTTTGGAAAGAAGAGACTGTCATCATAACAGCTCCATGTTTTTTCCAATGTGTAAAGGCCTCTTCCTTGAAAAGGCTCTGATTAAGCACGTGTGACTCCAAAGACAATGGGGTTGTTTTTTTAATCTGTAAATCACCAAACAGATAAGAGTCAGGCTCGTACTCTGGCCCGGGCAGGGAGCAGCTTAATCTGGCTGGAAGATCACACATTCCCCATTGGAGCGAATGGCTGGAGGTCAGACCACAGGGTGAAGGCAGTGACCACAGGGCGTTCTCCAGAGGAGAGCAACAGGGAAATGAGGAGATTTAGCTCTGAACGGGGCACGGCCAGTGCTTTTTTAACCTGCGGAATAAAGAGCTGTGGTTTCTCCGCAGACAAGTCCTACCCTGGAGACAGTCCTGCTGAGGAAATGACTTCAGTCCCCGCTACTTGCAGATATAAAGAAATGGGTAGGCAAGAAAAAGGGACCACGCCCGACTGGCAGGGCTCAGTGGTTGAGCATCGACCTATGAAACAGGAGGTCATGGTTCGATTCCCGGTCAGGGCACATGCCCAGGTTGCAGGCTCGATCTCCATTGGGGGGCGTGAGGGAGGCAGCCGATCAATGATTCTCTCTCATCATTGATGTTTCTGTCTCTCCCTCTCCCTTCCTCTCTGAAATCAATTAAAAAATATTTTTTAAAAGTGTTTGCCCAAGACAACTGCACCCCCGTGTGCCCCCCGTCCAGCTTCCCTCTGAAACCAGCTCCTGCCGCTCATTCCGACAGTGATTCCCCTGATTACCGAGGGTCCAGCAGGAGACGGCCCTCAGGAGTGGGGCGCTGCCGTAGAAAGCGTGCATGTACATGAGGTGCACCATCAGCTCGGCCAAGCACCAGCAGACGAAGAGGCGGCCCAGCCCCCGGGCCAGGACGGGCAGGCTGAGCCTCAGTGGGCACTGCTCTGGCTGCCGCATCTACGGGGGAAACAAGAATCATCAGACTGCACCTCCATCTTTCAAACAGTCCCCAAGACAGTGGTTTTAATGCACTGCCTCAAGCATCACTGCTGTATCTCCGAAGAGAGGGTTGGTGTCGTTTGCCTTGGGAGCACTCCATGTTCTTGGGTTAAAAAGTCATGGCTGAGCCTGAAGCCTGTCCCAGGGTAAGAACAGGACGGGGTGGACCAGCCAGCCTAGAACCCAGAGCCAAGCCACGTTCCACAGACCTTCACACCAGCAACCACCCTGCCAAAACCTGGGACTCTGGGGTCCCTTGGGATTCAGTGCCACCCTGCCCGTCTTCATCCATCACCCCCTCACGTCTAAGGCTGGTGAAAGTAGGGCCAAGTCAGGAAGGGGCCCCGGGCAGATAAGAGAAAGGCAAAGTGAGAGGTGGAGCCTGAGGACAAGGGAAAATCAGGTGCGGGTGTGTCTTCTGAGCTTAAGTTGTGTTTGAAACCAGGCAGCGTAAACACAAACAGTCTCTGGCTGAGCAGGTAGTACAGGGTCATCGTTAAGAACACGGGATCCGATTCTAGCACAAACCACACAGCTGGGTGATCCTGAGCAAGTTGCTTACCCTCTCTGAGGCTTGGTTTCCGCATACATCAAAGGGGGGGAAATGTTTCGGTGATTAATATAATAAACAAAGGCCTGGCACATAAAAAGCATTGGACGACTGGTAGTTAATCCCTGGTCATGATGTGCACTGCACATTCTTCACCTTCACCTTCTTCCCTCGTGGCGTCCCAGACCACCAGACACAGGGCACAATTAGGACACGCACGATTCAGAGCCAGACATCAAAGGTGACACAGGGATGCCCGGGTTATTCATAGATACAGACAAACCACTCGGAGTAGACTCAATACCCGTGGACAATACAGACCCCAAAAATCAAAGTCCTGCCCAGGTAGCCTGGTTCTGTGGCCTCGCCTGACTGCCTGCTGTTTAGGGATGCACAAAAGTTTAAAGCACAAAGATGGCGAAATGCAGAAGCAAGCTCTAAGATATGAAGTGGATTCCATTTCAGCCTTACACCACTGGACCAACAGAAGACAAGAAGGAGTGTGGGAGTCTTCTAGATCTGACACTCCTCAGGGCAAAACTTCCCACCGGGTTTAAGAAGGCACAATTCCGTGCCTCCACTGGGCCACAAGGGACTTCTCTGCAATGCTCAGCCTGCCCTCCTGGCTGGATGCCTCCAAATGCGGGGTAACAGAAATGTCTACATGGCAGAGAACAATCCAATTTTTCATTCTATTTGCTTTTACCTAAAACAGTGGTTACTGCCCTGGTCGGATGGCTCAATTGGTTGGAGCATCATCCCGTACACCAAAAGGTTGTGGATTCGATCCGAGGTTGGGGGAGTGTGGAAGGCAACCGATCAATGCCTCTCTCTCTCCCCTGCCCCCCAAATAAGAAGTCTGTTCTTGGGTGACGATTTAAAAAAAAGTGGTTACTGGTCTTTCTTCAGAGTAGGGTCATTATCACAGTCTATTTATATCTTCAGTCCAGTAGCCTCCCTTTGATTTTAAAAAATCAGCCTTGGTCCCTGTCAATCCAGCAGGAAGGAAGGACGTGCTGTCCACAGCTCACCTAACGAGCAGATTGCTCTCCTGTCTGCGTGCAAAGCAATTCATTCGAGGTATTTCCAACCTGGGGGGAGTGCCAGCCTTGAGACCACTGGAAACCGCATCAGCGGGAATTCGAGGCGCCACTAAAAAAAATGCACATTAACTCATCTGCAAAGTGCATTTTAAAGCAGATTATATTTTAAAAGCTCATTTCATGCAAATTGCATAAAAAGGAATATTGAAAGCTTTTAAAGATATTCTGATGATGAAAGATGACAGTTTTCAAAGAGGAAGAGTTCCTTTCCTTCTCACAGAAATAATTGAGTGTTTGAGAGCCTGAACGAAAGCTTCCCGAGCCGGCCGTTCCCCTGTGCCTCCGGGGTGCCAATCTCTGCGTTCGGGTCAAGGGCGTCGGAGTCTCGGCTTATCCCTCTGTGGCGGGGGGAGCTTTCTGCCAGCCGTGGTCACAGGTGATCCCCCTGCTCACAGCCAGCCATTCCCCAGTCAGACCCTGGCTGCCCCTCCCCAGGCATCCAGACCCAGGCGGTGGTAGACAGCGGTGTCTGCCAGAGCAGCGAGTGGGTGTTGCTGCCCCAGGACGGGGCCCGGTCTGGCCAACCTGAGCCTCCAGACCCGCGTGTCCACAAACCACGCCGCACCTTCTCCCTGACTACCGGGCGCTCAGCACCTGAGCATGAAGAGGCTCCCCGTCTTTATTCCTTCCACCCCTATCTGCTCTCTCTGCCTCCACATCATCATCTGTAAAGTGGTAATGACAACAGTAGCTCTCTCCTCGGGCCTGGCTCGGAGCAGTGCTCAGTTAGTTTTATTTATTACAACTAGAGGCCCGGTGCACAAAATTCGTGCACTGGGGGGGGAAGGGGGGTCCCTCAGCCCGGCCTGTGCCCTCTCGCAGTCTGGGACCCCTCAGGAGATAACAACCTGCTGGCTTAGGCCTGCTCCTGGGTGGCAGAGGGCAGGCCCAATCCCTAGGTGCGGCCCCTGGTCGGGCTCAGAGCAGGGCTGATTGGGG
>NW_005871113.1:5475446-5486799 GCF_000147115.1 Myotis lucifugus
CAATCTCTGCGTTCGGGCAAGGGCGTCGGAGTCTCGGCTTATCCCTCTGTGGCGGGGGAGCTTCTGCCAGCCAGTGGTCAGAGCTGATCCCCTGCTCACAGGCAGCCATTCCCCAGTCAGACCCTGGCTGCCCCTCCCCAGGCATCCAGACCCAGGCGGTGGAAGACAGCGGTGTCTGCCAGAGCAAGAGTGGGTGTTGCTGCCCCAGGACGGGGCCCGGTCTGGCCAACCTGAGCCTCCAGACCCGCGTGTCCACAAACCACGCCGCACCTTCTCCCTGACTACCGGGCGCTCAGCACCTGAGCATGAAGAGGCTCCCCGTCTTTATTCCTTCCACCCCTATCTGCTCTCTCTGCCTCCACATCATCATCTGTAAAGTGGTAATGACAACAGTAGCTCTCTCCTCGGGCCTGGCTCGGAGCAGTGCTCAGTTAGTTTTATTTATTACAATTCGTATTATTCCAGGTAGATGCTGGAACCGGAGCCCACTCCAGACCCTGAGCAGTGCGTCAGGGACACTGACTGTCTATCTGGCTCTTGCCAGCCGCAGCCCCTCAGGGGCTGGGCTCCCCCCTGCACCTGCAGCTACTGCCTGGGTCCCTCTTCCGCAGGGATAAAACCAGCACACTACCCAGAATTCCCTGCTGCTGCACCCACCAGACTGGACACCCAGGGTCTCGGTCTGGCCTAAACTTACCCCAGAAGGCCAGAGCAAAAATAACAGTAATGGTTAACACCTCGTAGCGTTCATGTGTCAAGCCACATTACTTATACACACTCATTTAATTCCTAGTCAAGGCTGCGAGGGAGGTACTATTACTCTTCCCATTTAACTGATAAAGGAAACTGAGTCACAAGGAAGGTGAGTAACTCACCAAACACTTTCCAGCACCCACTGAACGATTCAAGCCCTTCAGAGTGAGGTGTGGTGGCCCAGGCTCCTCGCTAAGCAAACCAAGAGCATGTCCTGCCTTTCCCTCATCGCCCGCCCCCAGGCCACCCCCCAACCGCGCCCCCCTCCCACCCCACCCCCCACCCCGCTCGCTTACCCCAGCTCAGTATCTGAATTCCACAGACCACGGGATTAAAACAAAAAAATAAAAAAAAACAGAGCCTGAAACTCCAAATGCCATCAGGGATGGCCCTCAAGTTAAGGCACGGAGACCTTTTAACAGGCAAATGTTACCTGTTCATGACGGAGGCGTGCAAATTCCACGTGCCTCACATTACAGAGGACACTTCACTCCCCTCACCTTGTGTGTGCCAATTTGTGTGCTAAAAAATGGGTGAGAGGTTCCTTCTCCCAGGGGTGTTCCCAACAAGGTCCTCTTTGCAGGCGGATTTGCAGATTTCTATGTGGGACTCTGCTGCCCCCTGATGGCACAGCTCCATCTCCAGCTCTCAGTCGTTGGTAAGCATGGACCTGAGAGTCTAACTGGGAAATTCAATATTACCAGTCCTTCTATCTGAGGCATTTATTCAAGCACTCCTTCAGAGCAAACCCCGCTCACAAGCCCTTCCAGTCAGCTTTCTTCCTCCCCACCCCACCCCACCTTCCCTTCTCCAAAACACCCCTTCCACCACTAGATTAGCTTCCTCCTTCAGCTGCACCCTTTTCGACCCCCTTTTCTCGTAGGAGGTAAGTGCCCCGCAGGCACCTTTGGCTGCTGCAGAGACCTCCTGGCTGGGCTTTCATGTGCCCTGTAGCTCACTAAACATATTGCCTTTTCTAGACCAACTTCTCTATGAAACTTCCGTGATCGTAGATAAAGGTTTCAATTTGTCTTCCCCAGTTTCCTGCTTTCGGAAATTACTTCCAACTTGAAAGGAGTAGAAAAGAGAGAGCCAGGACACGGGTGCCACCCAGGCCCCACCCCTGAGTCCCTGGGGGAAGACGCCAGCCCTCCTCTTCCCCAGACTGAAGCTCAAGTGAACGGGCACCCTTGGCCGAGAGAGTTCAGATGGCAGTCATCTCAAAGCTCGCCTCTGAGCGACAGAGAGAGGACTTGCCTGGCCTCCCAGGTTCCTGCCTGACCCCACAGGAGGCAACTTCAGAGGAGCAGAGGAGAAAGGAAAAGAAGGATGATTTGCATAAAAACAAAGTGCAAGGCCAAGCTCCTCAATGGACAAGAGGCAATTAGGAAAATAATGTTTCCATGTTTCTCTGAGAATCACTATCTGGCTTCAGAGAGGTGTGGGGGGAGAGGAGGGAGGGTGTGTAGTCCTCTCAATGGTGAGGAGACTGTAAAAGGCCTGAGCCCACCCTACCCTGTGCCCCCCACCCCTACCCCAATCTTCTGAGGAGCTCAGGAGAGTGGTTCTCAACCTCTAGATTCATCAGAACCACCTGGAGGGCCTGTGAAACCACTTGACTGGGCCCTGCTCCCCCCACACACACACACCCACCTTCCACCCTGAGTCTCTGGCTCAGCAGGTCTGGGCAGGGCCTGAGAATCTGCACGGCCACCAAGGTCCCAGGTGATCCTGGTGCTGCTGGTCCAGGGAACACACTTTGAGAACTGGAGTTAGATCAGCTGTCATCACTGCCCACCTCTGTCTTACGCAATCATTTTAAACAGAATTTTCAAACAGATTTAAAATTACTTCAGGACAAAAGAAGGATCCTATGCAACCCAAACTGAGGTATGCAAATCCACAGGCTAAACAGTGTCTGCCTAGAATACCAATGCCACCTACAGATTTGCAGAGGGAAAACAGCTAAATAATTTAACGGGCACTTTTATAACATGACATTATTGTTATCATGCAGAAATATACTTTCGAGGACAATGCATAACTTAGTGGAATTTTTTAAGACAGAATTAAGGGACTTCTAAGAACCCTCTGACTTCTCCAGGGGTCACGTTTCGTGTTCTCCTCTGAAAAAGTTCCACACTTTAAACCGCACTTCTAGGCCCTGGGGGGGGGGGGGGCCCTGCACGTGTGTGAACTGTGTGCACATGTGTGTTCTGTGTGTGCATACATGTACTGCGTGTACGGTGTGTGCATGCATGTTATTCTCCTCACCTCAATCAGGATTTTGTTTTGATGGTGAGAGGTAGGAACCTCCCTGAGAAAGGCCGTTTTCGGTGTTTTCAGTTACTAACACTGTAGGTGAATTAATTGCATTAACATGTTCCATGAGGCTAGCCGTGGAATAAGAAAGAAATCTAAGTGGGAGGAAAAGTGAGGTGGGAATGAGGAAGGTGGCTTGACGTGAGCTTCAAACCAGATTGCTGTGGAGTGAAGGCTGGCAGGGTCCTGGCAGACACAGGCACCAGACCCAAAAACACACGTGCCCACCAACCCTCCGGCCCCACCCATCACCCCATCTAAATCGCCCCGAACAATCCCAGGCTACGGCAGTTTGTGAGAATAGGAGGGAGCATACTATCTGCCAATCAACAGCTTAGACAGCTTCTCCTTCTACTCTGCAAGCAATACCATGAGAACGCAATTTCTTCCTTCCCTGGGACTGCCCCGCGGGCTCCCCAGGAGGTCCTCGCTGTGCCCAGTTATTAATCCTGGTTGTCACAGTCCCTCGAGAATCAGGGTTGGGACAAGTCGAGTTTTATTTTGAAAGCTGATTTTCCTGAAGTATTTCTTATGTTAAAAAAAAAAAAAATCCAGACAGCCCAGCCAGTGTTGCTCAGTGGTTGAGCATCAACCCATGAACCAGGAGGTCATGATTCGATTCCCAGTCAGGACACGTGCCTGGGGTTGCAGGCTCGATCCCCAGTAGGGGGTGTGCAGGAGGCAGCCAATCGATGATTCTCTCTCATCATTGATGTTTCTCTCTCTCTCTCTCCTTCTTCTTTCCTCTCTGAAATCAATCAAAGTACATTTTTTAAAACTCAAGACAATAATGTGATTTAAATTTGTGAGCACTATGCCTGGCTGGTGTTGCTCAGTGGTTGAGTATCGACCCATAAACCAGGAGATCACGGTTCAATTCCTAGTCAGGCAATGCCCGGGTTGCAGGCTCAACCCTCAGTAGGGGGCATGCAAGAGGCAGTCAATCAATGATTCTGTCATCATTGATGTTTCTATCTCCCTCTCCCTTCCTCTCTGAAATCAATAAATATATATTTAAAAAAAAACAAACTCAGGGGTCACTTACATGAACATGGCAACAAGGACAGAGGCTTAACCTACAGAACACTAATCCAATTCCTAAGGACTTACCTGTCCGATGAACTCGGGGAAGCTGAGGATGGGCCCGTTGTGGAAGACTGGGTAATAGAAGACATAGGCCATCATCCAGGGCAAGGAGTAGAAGGTGCGCCCGCAGGGCAGCTGCTGCCAGCAGAACTCGAGGCTGAAGCTGGTGTAGTACAGGCAGCGGACGGTCAGCGTGAACTGCAGCAGGTAGTACTCGTTTTCTGTCTTGTACCACCCTCTCTGCAAAGTCGCCAGGAAAGAACAGCCCGTGAGTGGCAAGTAGGGACATGGCCCAGTCTCCAGGGAAGGAGATTTCTTCCACAGGTAGAGCCGCAGTGCCATAAAGGGAGTCGAGAACCACTGAACAGCAGGTAAATCCGTGGTAATCAAAACAAGCAGTTAAAGAGCAGCGGGCAGGCCGAAACCAGTATTTTTTTTTTTTAATATTTTTTTATTTTTCGCTTAAAGTATTACAAAGGGTATTACATAAGTGTCCTTTACCTGGGTTGCGGGCACATCCCCAGTAGGGGGTGTGCAGGAGGCAGCTGATCGATGTTTCTCTCTCATCAATGTTTCTGACTCTCTGTCTCTCTCCCTTCCTCTCTGTAAAAAATCAATAAAATAAAAAAATAAAAAATAAATAAAAAGAGCAGCGGGCAGAAGAGTGTCTCTAATATCAACCATCAACTCAGCATTAAGCCTGATGCAACATAATGAAGATTTTCCCAGTATGCACCTGTCGATCCATCCATTGGGTATCCTGGAGGTTAGCCACTACCCATGGACACTGTGACAGCTCCTCCAACAATTCTGAAGACAAAGCACGGCTTATAAATGTCACACGGATTGTCCACTAGCTCATCTTTCCCATCAGGTGCCCATCCAGGACACACGAATTCCAAGTGCCATCACTTGAATCAATGAGTGAGTGAGTGAATGAATGAATGAATGAACAAAAATAAAGACACCACAGGAATTCCAGCTCTGCAGTGATTTAAGAAAAAATATAAAAAACTTTCCAACATTTTCTATGCAAAGAAATACCCGCCTTATCTGTCTCAGGGGCTATCATGGGCACCAGATGAGACAAGGCTTGTGCGAGTTTCCTGTAAATTGTACAGTACTCTCCAGATGACTTCTGATGAAATGCACAGGGACTATTGCTTTCTTTTCTCTCTATTGCTGACCCTCTGTTCCTGTGATATTTGCCACCATCTATGCCTACCCAACCTGGAAGAAAAGGTTAGCCCTGTGCAACCTCAGAGGGCTAAGACGGCTTCAAGGTTAGCCCTGTGCAACCTCAGAGGGCTAAGACATATGGCTACAAAAGACGACTGCAGAATGCAACGCCAGGGTTCACATGCATCAACCGCACGTGGCCACTAGGAGGAGCCCCATCACAGTTCTTCAATTGCTGCCTGAAAAAGGGATCTACAGGATGGGGGCACCACCCAAGGGACCTTCTCCCCCCCAACGGAGACACTTGCCTTAATTTCCTCCACATCCTGCAGCCTCAGCGTGGAGAGCAGGAGGAGAGAACAGAGCCATGACAGGAACAGTGACCGGAACTGGGCTACGCAGAAGGAGATGACGGTGTGGAGGAAGATCATGGCCGTTCCTGGGGTCCCCAGCACACACCAGCAGGCCCACATCCCGTAGGCGGTGAGGAACCAGGGTCTGTGCTGTGGACAGAGGACCGGTGAGAGAGGCACAGAGGGAGGGGGAGGGAAGAACAGAGATAAGGGGAAGCTAAGGGGCATTGTTATGGGAGGTTCCACCCACGAGAGGCTAATGCTTGGCCACCCCCTGCACACACTATCCTGCAAAAGTGATGGTGAAAGCAAGTATTGGTGAACATCTCCCAGGAGTCTTACTGAGAAACCCGGGCCATCCAAACCACAAAAGGCTTTGAAAGTCTAAACCACAGGTTTAATATTAAATATTTAATTACATTTTTACTTCATTAGCATATTGTTTACAGTCTAATTTATGTCACAGAAAACGTGTATCTTACCTGCTTTTTGTGATATTGAGGCCTTTGCACAGTCAACCTGATTAAAACATTGTCTCATTTTAGAAGAGTCAGAGACTATCTTTCTATTATCAAGTTTTATAGTGATTGCCATGGAGTAACTAAATAGGTAAATTAGCATGTCTTTGCTTTCATGATAAATTCTTGGTCATCTCTGGCTCACTTAAAAGCCACACTGATGCCCTAACCGGTTTGGCTCAGTGGATAGAGCGTCGGCCTGCGGATTGAAGGGTCCCAGGTTCGATTCCGGTCAAGGGCATGTACCTTGGTTGCGGGCACATCCCCAGTGGGGAGTGTGCAGGAGGCAGATGATCGATGTTTCTAACTCTCTATCTCTCTCCCTTCCTCTCTGTAAAAAATCAATAAAATATATTTTTTTTTTAAAAAAAAGCCACACTGATGTTTAACGTTGTTTGAAAGGCAATATATCACAGTGGTTTAATTACTCATGGTTTTAAGTCCAACGGCCTAAATAAATCCTAGTGTCCCCATTAACTAGCTGTGTGACCCTAGGTAAGTTGCTTCATGTCTCTTGTGTCTCAGGTTTTTTTTCATATATAAAATTAGGATAATACCAGTACCTCCTTCAGAAGGTTGTTGTGAGGACTTAGCAAGTAAATGCATGTGGAATGCTTACTAGTACAGTGGTCTCTGCATACACAGTACAAACAGTAGAAATTTCAGTTGTTATCCTATAGGGAAATAGGATGTGTCCTTTCAGCGTGCATATAAAATATGGTTTCCAGGAATGTCTTCTTGTAAAAACAAAAAGCCTCCTTGAAGGGAAAGGCAGATGTGGGCTGTAAATTGTAAATCCCATCCTTAGATGCTAACTCTTCCAAAAAAAAAAGAAATTGCTGAAGTACAATTTTTCCTAAACCTATACTCCAGCTCAAGAGAGAACGTTTTAAATGCGCGATTATGTCAGCCACTTTTAAGTTCCAAGAAAATCAGAGAAATCTGCAGTTCATTTTTACTATTTTTCCATCCTACCGCCCACAGGAAACAGCCACATAAATTTGCTTCAAACTTTCCCCCAAACACTCACCTCTGGGCAGAGTGCAAGTATAAGAAACAAGGTCGCCAAGGGTGTTTTAAGAAGTAGTCACAACAAATGGGAAAAAAAAAAAGGTTCTTTTGCAACATGACCTACAGCAGCATTATTTACCGCTTGGGATTGTTTCATGCTACGTACATGCACATATACACAGCCACGTTTTTATTAAGTGCTATTTGATCCATTTGGGAAAAGCCTGTTTTCTGGGATTCGTTTGGGAATTGAACCACAGACTTAAGCTGCTTCAACTTGGAAACGCTGACCGAACCTTCAGGAAATACTTCATAGTGCTGTGCAAACCCCATGTGCTCGAGAGATTCTCTGATGAGTTCCCGTGCTCACCAAGGCTACCTGGGGGCACGTGAGCGGGTCCCAAATTCCATCCCCCACTGTCTCCCTCCTGCCAAACAGTCCAGGCAGGCGACATTGGACGTCGTTCTCTCGAAGACTTCACAGAAAATGCTCTCTCGTTCACCTCGTGTTCTCTACAAACCCTCATACCGCCCACCCATGCTCACCCATGGGTAAAGGCAAATCTACTACATATGTTCACGGCGAACAGGTGATGAAAAGGAAAAGATGTGGACAGTGCAAAAGAAGCACCTATAAGATACCGATTTTCATACTTTGTCTATAAAAATGCATGGACATGGACCATATGTGGTGAAGGCCTGGGGCAAGGGGGAGGGTGTGGGCCAGAAGGGGACTGATGGGGGGGGGGTACATCTGTATAACGTTCGACAACAAAGGTACTTTTTTTTTAAAATGCGATTGTAATCCCATCCACAAAACTCCACTAAAATCCTGATATAGGGTGAGTAGCCCTCCATGCCTCATTTCAAAAGTTACACAGCACGTAACCTTTGGGTTAGCTTTCTCCTCTCAGCATAATCCCCCTGGAGATCCATCCACGTTGCTGCAGGCACCAACGCTTGGCTCCCCTATTGCTGCATAGCATCCCCTGATGTGGACGTAACACCATTTGCTTCACCATTCACCCGTTTGAGGACATCTGGGCTATTTCCAGTTTGGGGCCATCATAAATAAAACTGACGTGAACATCTGTGTTCAGGTTTAGTGTAAAAAATAAGTGTTCATTTCTCTGGAACGAATGCCCAAGTGTGAACCTGCTGGGATGCGTGGTAGTGACATGTTGAGTTCTGTAAGAAATTACAAACAGTTTTCCAGAATGGCCATCTCAGGTTCTCACCAGCAATGTATGAGTGGCCCAGTTCACCCGGATCCTCAGCAGCATTTGGTGTTTGTTACTGTTACAGCTGAGCCATTCTGGTGGGTGTGCAGGAGGGCTATCTCGCTGCTCTTTGAAAGGATATCAAAGTCCGAGCAACCTGAAGCTGGAGAATAAGACAGGTTGAACTTTGCTGGATGCAAAATTCATCAGAACGATCCCAACTCCTTACCTCTATTTATTCCAGGCTCTTCCATTTCTAATAAAGATAAAAGGGAAAGCAGGGGCAGAGGAGAAACTTCTAAAAAACCTAACAAACATTGTTTAAAAACTGTCCTCAGTTTTCTGGCAGAAGAGATGAAGCCAGACTAAGAATACGATGGCCTTTCTGAGGGGACACAGGGCTTACTGCCCAGACTGAAGTAGGGAGGCGACCTTCCCCTACTCCCCCTGCTCCCTGTGTCCACACTGACCCATTTCTCAAAAGGGGCAAGGGAAGCTGGCTCTCTACTTGATGGCCTCCCTTAGAAGACTAATATCCTGTCATGTTTGTGTTATAATAATGTAAGCCCAGAACGCAATGGGTACCTAGCATATAGCAAGTGTTTCATAAATACTGGATGGGTGGATGTATAGAAGGAGGGGTGGATGGGTGGATGCAAAGATGGATGGATGGATGGATGGATGGATGAATATGCTTCCCCAAGTCTTAGGATTTAACCTGGTAGTTATGACTAAGACATAACAAGAAATCAGCACCAACATTTTGGACTTTTTGGTCCGCTAATGTGAAATCCTGCAGTTTTCCAAAGTCTCTCCTTATACCACTTAACCCCTTATAAACAAAGGCTGCTTTGCCAATGCATCTGAAACAGAGGGGAGTCTTTCCACACCTCACTGCCTACTGTGTGTTCCCCATGCTCGGGGGTCTTTTATGTTGGGGGGAATCTCAAGTTGGCACCTGGTAAGGCACAGGCCCCTACCTGTGGGAGCAGACCTCTGCGGTAGAACTGCTGCCTACCGCCCCAGTGAGGTCTCCCGGGCACAAACCAGTTGAGCTGGCGCATTCCCAAGGCTGAAAGCAGCGCCCCTGAGAACAGCCGGGGGACTGGCCCCCCTTCCTCCTGCAAATCTACCGTCTTCAGATGTTCTTCACAGGGAGGCAGGGAGAGCTGGCTGGCAGTGCCCCCGCTCACACCATCCCTACTTCTCTTCTGCTCTAGCTTTGCTGGGCTGTGGGCACGGACTGGTAATAGGATGTGCCTGCGTGGTTTCCCTCGTTCTCTCTGTCGGGAGAAACGAAAATGCCAGGCCTCGGTGAAGACGCCTGTTGGCAACTGTACCAGACTGTGCTGTGTATTCATTCTCCCGCATCTGCCTGAAAACCACTCGGCAGGGCACTGTTTGAGAATTAAATGAAAGGAGTCCATCGGTGATCCTGATGCGTGGCATAGTTTATTACATAGTCAAGGGGAGCCGCTGCTGAAAATATGTCTGTATATCTCCACAAACAAACAGGGAGAAAAGAAAACCATCCCAGAGTCCAAACAGCTGCCTTCCAGCCTGCTTTTCCCGGGAGCAAGGCGGGAGGGGGCTGGAGGGAGGGGCTCCCTCCCTGGATCTGCACTGATGGAGGAGAAAGAGCCCGGTTCCAGGAGAGCCACTAGTGCCTGGGATCCCTATTAGGTGTGCGGTTTCGGTAACCAGCTGGGAGGAGCGCCCGTTCCCCGGCGGCCCTTCCGAGGTTCCTTTACTCATCTCAGCCAACACGCCTGCAGTCCTGTGGCCGATGAGCTCAGCGGGCCGGGCCCGGATGCTAATGATGTGGGTTCAGATACAGTGAAAACTGCTCTGTGGTTAGCAACAGCCCCAACCCGCAGCCCCCACCCGGGGCGGCCTTCTCAGAACCTTCCTGCAGGGTTATTTTCCGTTCTGAGGGCTGAGAACACATGGTCTCAGGTGGTGGTGAGGCCACAGGGGTGTTGGAGAAAGGAGGAACTGTCTGACCCGCCCAGCGCACACGCCAATCATAACAAACCACAGCCTGGGCCCAGAGCCGCTATTCAGCCGCCCCTCCCTGGGCACCGGGCCCTGGCGCAGTCACCAAAACCCAGAGAGCCCTGCCCAGAGAAAAGGCCTTTAACCTCGGCCAAGGAGCTCAGTGGAAAGTTTCATTACTTGTCATGGCAAAAAAGAAAGAAAGAAAGCTATGCTTTTGAAAATAAGCTGCCTCTCTTTGGAAGGAGGCAGGGCTTGCAAGGGAAGAGACGAGATTAGGTATTAGATGGAGATGCGAAGCATCCTTCAGGGTTTAAGGCTGTGACACCAAGAATCGCTAACATCTGGCCCTGCACAGTGCTGGTCACAGTTCAGGATGCCTCCAAGGACAGGGAAATAAACGAACTCCGGTCCAAATCATCCACCCTAAGTACCAAAACACCCACCCAGATTAGGGCCATCTGGAACACTTCGCCAGGTGGTGAAAGCACAGAGCTCGTGGGGCCAAAGCTGTGGTTCATACTTATATAAGGACCAAGCAGACGCGCACAAAGAAAGCACTGTGCCCCAGCCCCGGCCAGAGCCCTGCTCGCCAGCTGTCCCACAAATCAAACCTGTGGTCCCAAAGGGGACGGGACACACACACACACACACACACACACACACACACACACACACGGGGGGGGAGGGGATGACGACTCTGTGAACTCTGTCTCATTCCAAGAAAAATGCAAAGCCACCTACTACTAACTTTGGACGACATGTGTTCTGCAGATAAAATGACAGGTCCAGCCCAGTGGTTGAGCATCAACCTATGAGCCAGAAGGTCATGGTTCAATTCCCGGATGGAGCACATGCCGGGGTTGTGAGCTTGATCCGCAGTGTGGTGTTCAGGAAGCAGCCGATCAATGATTCT
>NW_005871113.1:5487415-5514611 GCF_000147115.1 Myotis lucifugus
GCAAGTGCTACCATCCCTGTTGCACAAATGAGGAGATGAATTCAAAGGTATTAACTAACTTGCTGAAGACTGCATAGCTTAAAACCCGCAAAGCTGGGAGCCAGCCAGGTGCTCCTAACCACACTCAATACTGCCTCCCAAGATGGTAAGAGTCTTAATTCAAAGTTGCAAGCAAATTAAACAGAGGGACATCTATATCCTAAACCAGTGGTCCACAATCTCATTAGTCAACAGAGCCAAATATCAACAGTACAATGATTGAAATTTCTTTTGAGAGCCAAATTTTTTTAACTTAAACTATATAGGTAGGTACATTGTTATTAACTTAATTAGGGTACTCCTAAGGCTTAGGAAGAGCCACACTCAAGGGGCCAGAGAGCCGCATGTGGCTCGCGAACCGCAGTTTGCCGACCACGGTCTAAACCAGTGATGGTGAACCTATGACACACGTATCAGAGGTGACACGCGAACTCATTTTTTTGGTTGATTTTTCTTTGTTAAATGGCATTTAAATATATAAAATAAATATCAAAAATATAAGTCTTTGTTTTACTATGGTTGCAAATATCAAAAAATTTCTATATGTGACACGACAAGGTTCGCCATCATTATCCTAAACCATGAGAACCATGCGAATTTCTAGTTAGGTTTGATTGAGCAATTGAATTTATAGCCCTCTCCTGGGAACTGGCTTTTCAGGTCATTGCACTATGAACATTCCCTTTGCTGAAGACCACATTTCACTTGTGGTGACCACATTCCATTATCTCCCCTCCAGGTATGCATAAGGAAGTCTCCACCCAAAAAAAAGCCCGCCAAAAGTCCTTTAAAAGCCGCTGACTCCCGTCACTGGGTGCTGGAGCCAGCCTGGTTGGGGATGATTTAGTAAATTTGCAATCCCTCATCACTCAGGCCTCATTCCTCCTACGGAGACCTAACATTTCTGATGATGGTAAGTGCAAGATAGGAGTTGAAAACTGAGGAAGTTTGGAAAGAGAGAGAAGCATCCAGCCAAGAACCTAATCTACATTTCACATTCTCAATGGGGGTTATAGCTCCTCCAATGGAGGGGGAATTGATTCTTGAAGAAAAATGTACTCTTTATAAATAAAAGGGATGCATACAGTACATAAACAGGTATGCAGTACATCTGTGGTTCAGATTTCATGGAGCAGCTAAAAAGGCTCCTGGAGGGGTGTCATAATGAAGAAAGCTAGAGAAACACTCATCTATGAATCACAAACAAGTAGTAAGAACAAGAGGGAAGCAAAGGAGGCCGACCAGACGGGACACGCAGGTCCTGAAACATGGCGGGGGGGGGGGGGGGGGAGCAGACAGAACATGAAGAATTCAGTGTGCCCAAGGCAACCTCACCTTGCCTTCTACTCACGTGATCAATTAAAAATATATCAAATCTCATACACACAGAAAAAAATATCTGTGACGTTTGTAAGGTGAACGAAGAATAATGAAATAGCACTGCACACCCACCAGCAGCTTAAGAAAAACAAGGCTCTCAGTGTTTTGATGGGCTCTGGGTATCTACCCCCCACTCCCCAACCCCAGCCCCATTCTTTCTACATCCCTCCCTAACCAGCCGTGACCACTGTCCGGAGTTTTACGTTGATTTTGTATTATCTTTCTTTGTAAATTTGCAAGTGTGAATCTAGTTTGCACACTTCTGAGCTCTGTATACGTGGGATCCTATCTGACAGATTCCGCTACAACTTACCCGATTAGCTCAATGTCATAATCCAGAAATTCATCCATGCTGATAAACTATAGTTTTACTTCCAAACCTTTTCATTCATTGGTTTGGAAAATAACCTGAAGGAAGTACATATGGGATAAGGACGTGTTACCCCTGTATCTGAAATGTCTGATCGATCATTAAGAATCCATTCTCATCTCTTCCAGGCTCATATCCATGTCTACTGATTCTTAGCTCAGGGCCCTTTCTTCACAAAAAGCAAAGGAGAAAGAGGCTTAAAAGGAAACGGTGCAGAGTCATACCTTCCTTGCAATCTGGTTGGCCATCTGCGACACAGCCAGGTGGCCGAGGAGGAGCCACACCAGCCGCTGCTTCCCCCACTCCATCCAGAAGCTCCACTCGAAGTCGGTCTGGTCCTACATAGGCCAAAAGCAGAACTGATCAGAAAGGTTCCAGGACATTCTGAGGCAGAACACAAGCTCCAGCTAATAAACCAACTAGAATGAAGGCCAATAGGAGTCCAAACTCTACAAGCTTGACCACCCCCGCCCCCGTGGGGGGCATGCAGGAGGCAGCCGATCCATGACGATTTACATAACACTCCCATCCTTGACCCCACTGAACCCCGACCCACATACGCTCTCCCCTCCAGCGTGGCTGGTCTCATTGCTGTTCTCCAAATAAGTGTCTTTGTTAAAGCTGATTCCCAGGACCCTCTGCAGGATAGAAACTATCATTATTCCCATTTTATAAACAATGAAACGGGGGTTAAAGGATTCAGTTGTTACCCAGCATCACACAGACAGTGTAAGTCATGAACTGAGCTTATCTCAGCTTAGTTATCTCTCTCCCTCTCTAAAATCAATAAAAATATATATTTTTAAAAAGTGGCGGGGGAGTGGAATCAGGTGGCCCAAGTTCTAGTCACATGTCTGTCACTGTGTAAACCGACCAGGCACTTAACTTCTGCCTACCCACATACACTCTCCCCTCCAGCGTGGCTGGTCTCATTGCTGTCCTGTGTGGGAAATGAAGGTCTGAACTAGTGCAATGTCTAAGATTCCTTTCAGAAGGTGAAAAAACTTATTTTCCAGGCTAAAGGAGAGAAATACTAAGGGTGTGGGTCACCCACGCCCAGGAATTCTGAGCCTTGACTGCCTGTGACCTTTCAAGAGAAGGCTGATCTCCCTGCTCACCACCTCGTGACCAAGACAGGTCTCCAGGTTCCCACCCACACTGGCAGCCTGCTCTGTTCCAGAAAGTTCCCCACTCATCCGGCCTGCCCTCTTCCCCAGAAATGGGAAGAATCCACCAACGTGTGTGGATTTACTGCACGGTATGGTCTGCCCACCTCGGGGTAAGAAAACTACCCTCAGAGAGGTTAAATATCATGCCCAAAGTCTCCCAGCCAATCATGGCAAAGCCCAAGTTCAAAACCCAGGTCCTCAGGCTGCAAAGTCTGTGTTCCTGTGATACCATACGGAGCACGGCTCTGGCTGGTGCGGCTCAGTTGGTTGGACGTCATCCTGTGCACTGAGAGGTCACCTGTTTGATTCCAGGTCAGGCCACATGCTTGGGTTTCAAGCTTGATCCCTGGTGGGGGGGCATGCAGGAGGCAGCCGATCGATAATGTTTCTCTCTCTCTCATCATTGATGTTTCTGTCTCCCTCTCCCTTCCTCTCTCTCTAAAATCAATAAAAACATATTTTAAAAACAAAGAAAAGATAAAGCCTCTAGAAAGCGTGGACTCAAAAGGAGTGAATCCATAGATAACAGAAAGACTGCAACATCTGAAATGCCATAGGAAACACCCATCATACCCTTCTCCTCAAAATACTAGTAAAAGGAAGGTCTGCTCCATATGGCAGACAGCACCACTTGACTCAATCAACACTCCAACCCCCTGCTGGAACGACTTCCTATAGACATTAGTGGTTGGAAAGCAGAAAACTACATTGCCCAGAATCCCCTGCAGCTAGCACGCCTGCACACATCATATGACCTTGCTTCTGGTGAGCACAGGAAGACGTTGAAGGCGAAAGAACCTAAAGAAACACAGGCTGTGAGTCTCTCCTGACAGAATGGTGGCGGAGACTCGGAGGCCCCGGCAGGCCGGCGGTACACAGCTTCCTGGTGGGCAGTTTGGGGAGTTCTCAAGCCGTGAACTGGGCAGCAGCCCCGTGTTGCAGGCTACTCTGGGAATGGCTCCTGGAAGCTCACTTTAGTGCCTGTCCCCACAGTTTTTTTGACTGTTCTGAGAGCTCCTGAAATTCCCACAATAAATTCCTTTCTGTTTAAACTGGCTGGAGAGGAATCTGTTGTCTCTTGTGGAAACTTGATCAACATCCTTTGAAGTTTTGTTTGTTTGTTTTGATCAACATACTTTGGAAAGAATTTTTCTTCTGATTGCAATCCAGCTTTAGTTTCACAATAGAAGCATTATGAAAAGAATTCACTTTGTAGAAAACTTCTGAAATAAGTCTGTTCAGTGGAGGAAAACGAAATGGAGGAAGACAGCAGCTAGGTCAGTCCGAGGAATGCTCTGGAACTGGATCATGGAGGCAATGAGTGTTTACGTTAGAACACAGTCACCAGTGAATCTAGGTATGCGGTTCAAACCCAGTAGAAAAGGATCCACCTTACTGACTATCAGGCAGCATTTTTCACTGGCATGCCTCTTTTCTCCTCAGACAGAGCAGACAGTGCAGAGATGAATAGATTTACTGTTTTCCTTATTCTTGTATCCAGAATTTTGCAACAACAACAAAAGAAACACAACAGAAGTACTAGACATTTTTGTGTTATCTATTTCCGAAATGACATCATGTGCATAGTATTTACTTTGAGACCGGACCTAATTCCCAGTCACACTGAGCAAAAGTAATCTGTTTACAAGGCTCCGAGGAAACCTTTACAAGGTACTTGAATCCGGAAACATTTCCCTGCACTTTCAGAGGCAGCGTGCTCGCCTTAATGGCCTATAAATCTCCCAAGGAGAGAGGGAAAAGGAGGGCGTATTTACATGAATTCTGCACAGGAGCAGCGCTGCTCTCTGGGTGAACTCAGCCCAATGATTCATGTAGCGATTATTGCAAGAGTTTGCTTTTCTTTCAACAGATGCCTTGCTCTTTCTAAAATAAGTTGAACTAAATTAGTTTACTGCTCTCAATTTTCGGAGACAACATTCCTTCCCCAGCCTACATTTCCTCAAAGACAAAATGTTTTCATTAACAAAACTTTTTTTCCCCCCTGTAAATAACAAAATCTCTGCTTAAGCGTCTTCCCCGTCCTGTACAGGTGAAGGTGAAGAAGATGCTCACGGGGGTCAGGAGGCCACTAACTGGACTAGCATAAGGGCACATACCATCCCAGTCTCTTAAAGGGCCCTCATAATCTAGGCCGGGCAAATCGGCCCAGGGTAGAAAGGGGGCAGTGAGGTGTTTTGTAGAAGAAGGAAAGAGAAAACTTCTCGAGGACTTAGTTAAGTCAAGAGAACCTAATTGATGTGGGGGAGTTCGTTGAACCTCTTCAACCTAACGGCCAACCTGAACTCGGTGGCTTCCTCTGGCTACACCGCTACCTACCTCCCTCCTAGAATTCACTCCAGATTATGCCAGACATATGCGGATACTTGAGCAAGTACAGATTCTGTCTCCCTGTTTTGCCTATTCCACATTTCTCCCTAGAGCTTACAAAGAATGAAGCACATTCTAAAAGGGAAATACTAAATTCTAGTACGAAGGCAAAGGCACAAAAAAAGATAGTATTTTCCCCACATCCTCAAACCAGAAAAAAAACACATTTTCTACAAGGTACATATATGGAGAAATGAGGTGCAAACAGTGAATAAGGCTATTCAATAAGTTAGGGATCCTGACCCCCCAAAAAAGTGTAACAGAATGTGATGACTAGATAGCAAATGACATAACCTCGTAAGATTCCCCAGCTACAAACCATGCTAATAAAGCCTACATCCCATTCGCGTCACTCCTGCAGAACACAGAACGACTAAGCGAGTCACAGTAACATGGAGAAAAAATGGTTCCCAGGCCTTTGGGGACCATGGTTCCTGAAATGGTCCTCACACTCAAGAGCATCTGCTTTCTGCCTAGAAAGTCTTCACACACTCAAGAAAACTAGTTCATATATAACATCTCTGCAGCGGGCAAACACGAGAAACTGGAACTCCAGATGGAATCCCAAAATGTTGAAGGTCCCTGAGGCAGAGGTGAGTGATAAAAGAGAGAAAGGAAAAGCTATCATTCTTGCCATCCGTCCAGGGGGAGAAGAGGGGAGCTCTTCATAATCTCAGATACCATTGTTTTTGTTGTCCTTAATCCTCACCTGAGGATATTTTTCCCAAATGATTTTAAGACAAAGTAAAAGGGAGGAGGAGGGAGGGAGGAGGAGGAGGGAGGGAGGAGGAGGAGGGAAGAGAGAAATGTGAGAGACACATGGATTGGTTGCCTCCAGCACATGCCTGGACTGGGGCCGGGGACCAAACCTGCAACCCAGGTACATGCCCTTGACTAGGAATCAAACCCAGGACCCTTCTGGGCACATGTCTACGCTCTAACCACGGAGCGCACCAACCAGGGGCACAGATACCATTTTTCTCCTTGAATCTTACACACCGGGTGGAAGACCAGGAAAGTGGGCCGAGTATGTGGAAGAACGCTCCCACACATCATTTCAGTCTGTCCCCTTGACCCATCAGCGAGCTATCCGAGCTCTCAGAGAGAGAGCTCCCTGTGAAATAATAGGAAATATGTAACTGGTGTACCCGATGACTGGCACAGCGCTGCTCAGACCCTTGGAATTTCCTGTGACAAGAGCAATAGGAGCATCTTTCGTTCTCCTCAGCCCCTTGGGATTTCCTGGGTGCTAACACTGTGTTTTGTTGGAATGAGGTGAGTCTGGGTGGGCTCCTGGATGGGGCTGTTCACCAGAAAGATCAAGCCATGGGTAGAAGCTTCGGGTTTTCAGTGCCACGCCCCATTCTTCTGAGAGGGGAGAGGGGTTGAAATAGAGTTAATGACTGGTCATGCCTCGTGATAAAGTGCATAAAAGTCCCCAAAATGCAGGGTTCAGAGAGCTCCCGGGTTGGTGAACAAGTGGAGGTACTGGGAGAGTGGGAGGCCTAGAGAGGGCCTGGAGGCTCGGCACCCCTCCCACACACCTCACCCTGTGCATCTCTCCCATCCAGATGATCATCCGTATATTTTATCACATCCTTTTATAATAAACTGTTAAACAGGAAGTAAAATGCTTTCCTGAGCTCTGTGAGCCACTCTAGCACATTAACTGGCCCTGAGGAAGGGGCCATGGGTACCACCTGGACGTGCAGTTGGCATCCAAAGGCAGGGGGGTGGGAGCATCTTGTAGGACTGAGCCCTTCACCTGTGGGATCTGAGGCCATCTCCAGGGAGAGTGTCAGCTATTGAGTTGAATTGCTGGACACCCAGCTGGTGTCGCAGAATTGCTTGGTGTAGGGAAGCCCCCCACACAACTGGTGTTAGAAGTATAGTGTAAGAGTAAAGGAGAAACACGGAGGAGCAGAGTGTAGGTTCGCCCATCCCAGAGCACCTCTTAGGAGAGTCAGCCATGGTGGTAGCTAAGGTGCCTCCAAGGCTGCGGGCGGAGACCACCAAGAACAAGAACCAAGGCTCACCATGCCTCCAGCATCCATCGCCCCGCAGCACACTGCCTCTGCCATCTCTCTGCAGAAACCTACCCGTTTGCTATTAAAATAACTTATCTTTTCTAAACTAACTTTAAAATACGTCAACACGGAGACTTCTGGTTCCCGGCGAGATATAATAAACACCGTTCTCCCTAGCCTTCCCACCAAGGACAACTAAAAGCCCTGAGTGTAATTATAAGATAAACCATAGGAAGACCCCGAAAGATGGCAAAAAGAAGACAGACTGGCTAGGGACCTCAGGACTTGAGGAATGACAATGAAATAAAATAGCTCATTGGATAGGCTTACTAGCAGAGGTAGACGTCTCAGGAAAGAAGCATTGAACCTAAAGATGAGTCAATGAAAATCACACAATCTGATAACAGAAAAAATAGGCTGAAAACATAAATAAACAGAGCCTCGGAAATCTGTGGTACAATTATAAAGATCTAACATTCATGTGATTCGTGAAATCCTAAAAAAAAAAGAAGAAGAAGAGAAAAAACGTGGGGCTGAAAAAAATATTCAAAGAAATAATGGCTAAAAATTTTGCAAATCTGGCAAAAGGCATAAACCTACAGATTCAAGAAGCCGAATGAACCCTAGTCAATTTATATGTACCAATTAAAAGGCAGATTGGCGGAATGGATTTTTAAGAAATGATCCAACTCTATGCTGTCTGTAAGAAATTCACTTTAAATACAACAATATAGGTAGGTTGAGAGTAAAAGGATGCAGAAGGATACATACTCTACAAACATCAATCAAAAGAAAGCAACAAGAACCCAAAAATAGAGCCACACAAGTCTGGTCAACTGATTTTTGACAAAGGTGCAAAAACAATTCAATGGAAGAATCGTCTTTTCAACAAAAGGTGCTATAACAAGTGGCCATCCATAAGCAAAAAATAAAATAAAATAAAAATAAAAAAACCCAGCCAATGTGTCTCAGTGGTTGAAATTGGGTCTGAGGTTTGCCTTCATGAACGGGAGGGAACTCTCTGTGGTTCTGTGCCTTAATTGTTGGAGGTTGGGAAAAGGAGAGGAGAGGACCGCACCCAGAGTCCCAACATACAGAAGGAATAAAACCAGTTTCGGTGGTTGAGCCAGAATGAGGTTTAGAGCCCAGTCGGCCAGACCTCTGCTTCGCCCTCTAATGGTGGCTCCAGAGGCACCCAGTGACTACTAAGGTATCTGTAGAATCTCAAGGGTGATGTCTCAGGCTCATTTGCATACCCATAATACCCTGCACAGAGTACAATCCTTTTCAAGTTTAAAAGACTTTTTTTTTAACTTGTCATTTCTAAGTGCAAGAAACTTACTTGAAAAACTTCTTGTGCAAACTTTAGGCAGAAAGTACCTCTAGTCCTAAAAAGCCACCATAACTGAACTAGGAGTTGTAGTTACTGGAGGAGGGAATTTGGGAGGGACAAAGCATACTCTGGTTTCTCTTCAGATCGCATAAATCTTTCGCCTTTTACTAAAGATTTCCGTGGAGAGGAACAATTCTGAGTTTATACTCAATTTTTTGAGGCCTTGCCTTGGCAGGGCTAATCTTATGGTTATAAAAAAAAAGATGATTTCTAAATTAGGAAGCTTGCTCAGTTTCATTACTAGCAGCCAGGTCTGGCGGTTGTCACATGGCCTGGAGTTCCGCCCACTTCTTCCTATGTTAGGC
Organism: Myotis lucifugus; assembly: GCF_000147115.1. Lineage (NCBI taxonomy): Eukaryota > Metazoa > Chordata > Mammalia > Chiroptera > Vespertilionidae > Myotis > Myotis lucifugus. The sequence goes on from NW_005871113.1 coordinate 5,496,487, forward strand.
CGTACCCACAGGAGGACAGGTTGGCCTGAGCTTTTTTTCTGCTACTTGCCTCCTGAGTGTCTATCTACATGGATGACAGAATTGGGCCTGAGATTGGCCTTCATGAAACCTGGGTGTAAAGTCATGCTGGACAACTCGCCCACCTGGAACTCAGCAGCGACTGTTACCCTGACAGTGGCTTCAGTCAGTTCCCCGCACACAGACACCACACTCACACTTACTGGGGCGCCAGGCACTCACTCTTATCTGCAGCTGCTTCTACTTTCTTTCTAACAGAGACAGCAACTGTCATGACATGATTTTTAAAAGTGATAACCTTGTGAAGAATGTTGACCGGCACCGCTTTTAGGGAATGTGAGAGAAGGAAGTGGTTTCCCCGCCTCCAAGTCTCTCTAAATTTCAGCTCCAAGTCACGGCTGAACCCTCTAGCCTGGAATAATCTCTGCTCCTTCTTCTCTCCGAGTCCCACCTGTTAGATCACTTGTACGGGACACGTTGTAAAAATTAACTCTTCCCCCTCCCGGGGACGGTTCTTCACGCTGAATGTGCCCAAATGGGGAGCCCACAGCCCAGAAGCAGTGAGTTAGCATTAGACGGATCCTAACCAGAAATCGGGTCCGAGACACGGTTACAATTCAGATAACTTCAATACTGGCATTTAAAGCTGCACAGGAGTTTATTAGCATGAGGAATGTTAGGAATAAAGAGAGGGTAAAGGGGGTCAAACATACGGTGAGGGAGGAGACTAGACTTTAGGTGGTGAGCGCTCAATGGGGTATACATTTATTATGAGGTTGTACACTTGAAATGTATATAATGTTATTAACCAATGTTACTTCAATACATTTAATTATTTTATTTTTTCCATCACCATTTATCCCCCTATACCCTCTTCCACCTCCACCCACCCCCATTCCCCCGCAATCACCACACTATGGTTCATGTCAGTGAGTTCTTTCTTTTTTTTTTTTTTTTTGCTCAATCCCTCCACCACCATCGCCAGCACACACACCCCCACCCCAAACAGCTGTCAGCCTGCTCTCTATCTATGAGTCTGACTCTTTTTTGCTTGTTAGTTCAATTTGTTCATTAGATTCCACATAAAAGTGAGGTCATATGGTACTTGTCTTTCTCTCACTGGCTTATTTCACTTAGCGTAATGTTCTCCAGGTCCATCAATGCTGTCAGAAAGGGTAAAATTTCCTTCTTTTTTACGGCTGAGTAGTATCCCATTGTGTAAATGTACCCCAGCTGTTTTATTCACTCATCTACTGATGGGCACTTGGGCTGTTTCCAAATCTTGGCTACTGTAAATAACGCTGTAATGAACATTGGGGTGCACATTCTTTCAAATGTATATAATGCTATTAACCAATGTTACCCCAATACATTTAATTTTTTTTTAAAGAGAATTTACAGATGAAAGGAGTGGTGTTCAACATATGTTGTGGGTTCGAAATTTTCTCCAGCTCCAACACCCTCCTAAGGATGAGGCAGAAGAACCCTCAAAGCTTCAGGGATGTGGGAAACCACTTATTGTCTTCACTAGCAGAGAGGTGTGGACAAGGAGCCCGGAATGCTGGTGACCCTTGAGCCCCGGCAAAGGTCAGGGCTATGCACCCACTGTTTAGTCCAGACAATGGCAGCTGAAGCAACTCCCCACCAGATAGTCATGTAAATCCTTACTGATAAGATAGTCTGCCCGTTACTGGAAATTGCCTGCCTAAGGGCTATGGGTGTATCCCAAACTGAATAAAAGGATGGCAAGGCCTGAGCACAAGCAGAGTCCTTCCTCTTGGGATGGGCTCTCGCCTGGCCCCCCAATTTCCAAATTATTACTTCTTGTGTCGTCTCTGTCATTTGCGTGTGGCCTCTTCTCCAGAACCTGGACCCTGAACCACGCAGGACATGGGATATTCACACAGGGACACTTGGAGGCAAGAAGGAAGAATTTCCTATACGGTTGCCAACAGCTGCTGTAGGGATGTCTGGGGCCACATTTAATTCTAATAGATATGGCTGGGTCAGGAGGAAGTGCCTGAGCTTTGCGAGGATGAAATTTGTCCCCACTGATAAGGTCAGACAATCAGATTTCTGGAGCCTTGAGAAGAAAACAGGGGACAGGAAGATAGAGACCCCGGCGAGTTCTTTACCCAACACGGCACTCACACCTTTTACAGCTCGTAGGAAAGATCCCTCATTCCCAAGTGCTGGTGAATACTACACCTGGGTCAGTGCCAAGACAAAGGGGGTGCAAAATACTGAACCCGGCTTGAAAACTGAGAAGGCTTATCCTTTAGCCACTGTGTACCTTCTTGAATCCTCCAAGCAAAGTGCCAATCGCCAGGTCAAATTCTTGGTCCAATTGCTCTTCATGTTCTGACAAGAAAAACAGTGGCCATTAGTTCCCAATCCAAATAAAACTGGTTGGCTTAACAGCAGAGGCACTAAGAGAAACTGGAATGTGTTCTGGAAAAGCCGCCTGTGGACTGAGCTACGGGCATGGAAACGTCAGGCTCCTGGATCCCCCTCTCCAGGTGTCTGTGAGCTGAGTTCCTGGAAATCCGTGGCGGGGCTGCTGGAAATGTCCCCTCCCACGTGGAATCAGGCTCACAAAGGGAGAGGTGTCCAGTCCAGAGAGAAAGCCTCCAGCACAGGGACCCCCCTGGACGGGTTAATGCGAATGCCCCACTTGTTCAGGTGGTAAAATATTTTTAAAATATATTTTTATTGATTTCAGAGAGGAAGGAAGAGGAAGAGAGATAGAAATATCAACGATGAGTTTGATCGGCTGCCTCCTGCGTGCCCCCTACTGGGGACTGAGCCCACAACCCAGGCATATGCCCCTGACTGGAATTGAACCTGTGACCCTTCAGTCCGCAGGTCAACGCTCTATCCACCGAGCCAAGCCGGGCAGGGCTACAATATTTTTATATACAGTTTTTCAATCCTCACTTGAGGATATGTTTTTATTGATTTTAAAGAGGAAGGGAGAGGGAGAGAGAGAGAAAGAAACATCTATGTGAGAGAGGAACATTCATCAGTTGCCTCCCACACGTGTCCTGAACGGGGATCGAACCCACAAGATGGGTATGTGCCCTGACCGGGAATAGAACCCACAACCTTTCAGTGCATAGGATGAGCCCTACTGGCCAGGGCAAAAAAAAAAAAATTTTAACAGATCATTCCACACATTGATGGTGATCAAGGCCTCATGATGTGAAATAATGCTACCAAGATTATAAAATGGAATCGTGTAAGAGTAATAAGTATGTTTATAAGGCAAACAACTGATATAAAACAAAATATAATAAAATCTTCATTCAAATACGTTTTGAGGGTGTATAATAACCAAGCAGGGTGTGAGATGCTAGGAATGAAACAGAAGAAGACTGGCATGTCTTTTGCCCTCCTGGGGCTCACTGTACACTAGGTAAGAGAGACAAATGAATAATAAAAAATTACAGTAGTGCTGATGAGTGCCATGACACAGGAATGAGGAGGTGGAGTTCGAGTCTGGGGTGTCTATGTGATAAACAGTAGGAAGCTGGATGGGTATGGGTGGTGCTCAAGAGGGCCCTAAGTTGAAGATAAAGACTCAGGAGACCTCAGTATAAGGGTAGTGATGAAGCTTCCAGAAAGACTGACATCACCCAAAAGACAGAGTGCACAGACAAGAACCAGGAGAACCACTGCTACTGGACCAACAAAAGTACAGAACCACAGAAGACCAAAAGGAGCGACCCAGAACGATTGCCGGAAAACCAGAAAGAGTATGCCACTCGCCCTAACTGGTTTGGCTCAGTGGATGGAGCGTCGACCTGCGGACTGGGGGGTCCCAGGTTCGATTCTAGTCAAGGGCGTGTACCTTGATTGCGGACACATCCCCAGTAGGGGATGTGCAGGAGGCAGCTGATCAAAGTTTCTCTCATCGATGTTTCTAACTCTCTATTCCTCTCCCTTCCTCTCTGTAAAAAATCAATAAAATATATTAAAAAAAACATTAAAAAAAAAAAGAGTGTGTGACTCAAACTTAATCACGAAACGATGATCTAGAGTAGAACCAAGAGGCAGAGTCACACACACTAGATGCAAACAGCAGCCCCAACTTCAAGCCAAAGGCAACACTGCCCCAGGAACGACAGAAGAGGGCGGGGTACTGAGCACTGGGCCAGGGTACCGCATGGCACAGCTCTGCCACACACACTGCATTCCCGGGTCCAGGAGGTGTGCTGGAGGCGTGTGGTTGCAGCAGAGCCCTGGTCCTTATGCCACAGCTGCACACATGCCACATTGTGTGTGTGTGTGTGTGTGTGTGTGTGTGTGTGTGTGTGTTTCTGCATGTGCATGTGCATGGGCGAACGTGCTGTGTCATGCACAAACTCAAGTCAAGGGAACAGCCTGCAAACAAACAGCAAGACACTGCAATCCAGCAAAGACATACAGGAACCTCCTAATTCATTAAGGCAAACTGGGTGGAAAACCTCTCTGCTTCTTGTCTTTTTGGTTTGGGCTTCACTTTCATACACTGAGAAATCTCCAGAAACATCAGAATTATAAAGAATTGAAACAAGGCAGAAACTTGAGCTCTTTTTTTCCTCCTTTTTAAAAAGAGTACATCCAGAAGCAGTGAAATTTTCCTGCTAAGCACCAGATAAACTGAAGCTGGAGCACACCGCCCTCTAGTGGGAAAAAAGAATTCTGTGCAGACTGGAGAATTATGAGGACATCCTGTCCAGCAGGGGCGCTGTCCTATTGAAATACTATCTCACACACATTTATAATTTTAAAGTTTCTAGTAGCCACGTTTTTTAAAGAGTGAAATTAATTTCGTATATTTTTGTTATCTCAATCTATCCAAAACATTATTTCAACATGGAATCAGGATTAAACAACTATGGATGTGTTCACTCTGCATTCCTTTTTCTTACTCATTAATTCTTCAAAGTCCAATGTACACGTTATCCTAACAGCACATCTCAACTGGAAGTGGCCACGTTCCAAGTGCTCGTTAGCCACGTGTCTAATGACTACAGTAATGGACAGCATAGCTCCAGGCCAAAATTCCCCCTCGCGCTTGGAAAATTCCTACAAGCCACCCTCGTCTGACTTCGTGACACCAACAAATGTCATACAACACACATGTAAAACCACAATTTAAACCCATTCACACCCCCTTAGGAAATCAATTCGGTTGACATGGGAGAATGGAGGCTGAGACTTGCAGCAGGAGCTCCTTCCCAGAGGAGCCAAGGCCCCAGAACTTCTCTCGTTAAACCTTCTGGGTAGGCATCCCATGCTCTCACTCTTCGGGCGAGAACAGCTTTCATCATAAGCCACATACTACACTCAAGCAGGAGGAGCCTTTCCTGCCCAGGGAAATTGTCTCCCCACCACACAGGCCTGACTGTAGGAGCCCTGGTCCCATTTTCCCACAATGCAGTGCTGCACAAAAGCGCCTGAGCGCATAGAAATGAAACAGTTTCTGCTGGTGAGCCCTACTGGCTAAATCAGCTGTGGATTCTCCTCTCTCCAACCACCACCCAACAAGAGGATACATCAAAACCCCACCCTACCTACTGGGTGAGAGAATTTGCATGTTAATCGCTGCCACTGGGCTCTGGTAGTGAACCATTTACAAGCTCTAGCTAAGCTTCCCCTTTCACCCTCAGCACTTTGATGGGGTGGGGTAGGGGGAACTGGAGGGCAGGATCAGTGACAGGGGAGGGGGGCATTACACACTCACATGCCCTCCTGTGATACAAGCCACCGCCAGGGAGTAGCAACCCAGTCGTGGCTTAATGCATCCTGAGGCTTCTATGCATTTGAAAATCCTCATCAGCTCCTACTGGTTCTTTGGTTTTCTAGGGAGCCTGCAGGTATAGAAGACTGTGTAGTAAATGAGAGTAGAGAAAGGGAGCAGGAAAACGACTTCTAAAGATGAGGTAACGGAGTGGTAAGCAACTCTCAGATATTCCTATAGAATATGGCGTACAAGATGGGTGACAAGGCGCTGGTTTCCCCACATTCTTGAGGTGTGGGGGCTCCTTCTCTTCTGTCTCCCGACTGCCACTCAGGAAATGAAAAAGTGATTTAGAAATCCCCCAAGTAAAAGGAGACCATATATGTAAGTAGGATGCAAGGCAATAAAGGACGTAAAAGGTCTCAAACCTCCCAACAGGGACTCACCTAAGGAATTCTGGGTCTGTAGAGGCAGATTGCCAGGCCGGAGGGGAGGGGTGGGCATTAGCATGGGAGTCCTGAGGGCTCCCAGGAGTGGAAGACAGGGGCGTGGACTGAGTTGGAAATGATCCAGCAGAGAAGAAGCCATAAGCTCTATACACATTCTCTGTATTTGATGGAACATGGAGCATGATGGGCTGGGGGAGCAGGGAGTGAGACGCTGTGGAGTCTAATGCTACGGTTGCCTTTAAATGCCCTACGGCCAGGCCCTGGCCCAAGTCATTGTGCGAGCTTTATGGAAAGCATTGGAAAGCAGAGTCCCTGAAGGCCGACACTCCCCTCCCTTGAGGACCAGTGGGCATGAGAGGAAACCGCCAATGTAAGCCTGAGAGGAAGGGGTGGGCTGCCAGGCTTGGAATCCCAGGAGGAAAGCGACTGTAAACCATGCTGCTGCTTCCCATGACCCTGGCCTCCGCTAACAAGGGAAACAGGGTCAAGTATAACATGAAGGACCATCACACCGGTCACCAGAGCCTCGGCTGCGCCACAACACCTGCACCTAAGCTGGCCATCAAGACAGTCTGCCCAGTGCTGGACTCCTGCAGGGCTGTGCACCAGGTCCCTTCACAGAGGACGATAAACTGAAGGGCCCAGCTGGCCCAACCCACCGTCAGCCAGCTCACCTGGCGCCCAGGCCAAGGTCATCTACTCAAGGACAGGACCCTGAACTGCAGCCCCGGCCCCCGCCCCAGTCTCTGCACCCAAGCCCCCGGCTTTGAGAGGGACATATGCAGAATGGGGGAGGAGTCAATCCTGGTGATGCATGAGGAGGGGGAGGCTGAGGGCCGCGGACTCCCAGCTGTGCTTCCCAAACCCTGCCTCTGCCATTTTAAACGACCACAACTACAGATTCACCTGCCTGGAGAGAGAGCCCGGACTCCTCCGCTGAATATATCAGCTCTTTCACACTCTGTCCCTGCTTTCTGATCTACGCTCAACCTCTCCACTCTCCCTTTGCACTCTGCGCTCCGGTCCTAGTGAGTGGTTTGTGGTTCCCAGATCATGCGATGCTTTCTCACACCCAGGGGCACTGCACACCCTTGTCCACTGGCCTGCAAACTCCTCTCTGTCCACAGGTCCTCTGGCCTTCTCATATGGCTGACTCCTGGTCTTCCTTAAGGCGAGGCTTCCCATCGCCTCTAGGAGACTATCGCTGACTATGGAGGAGATCACTCATGGTGCCTCCAAAATCCTTTCTTCCGCAGTCTGGGGAGTTTTAAGTAGCACCTGGCCACCAAACTAAAGATGGTATTTCCCTGCCACCCGGTTGTGGCCACAGAACTCAGTTCTGGCCAGCTGGGTGTGAGAAGTGACAAGGTGCCCTTAAAGGAAAGGAGGGTGCTCAATCCCCATCCAGTGGGCGGGAATGTGGACTTGATGATGATTCCTCTTCAAAATACACACAAGAGCACTAAAGGCAGCAGAGCGAGAAGCGGGAAGGAGCCTGGGCCTCCAACACCATGGGCTGCCTCCAGGTGTCTGCAAGGAGGGATGGTGAGAGAGAAATGTCAGAAGTTACTGCAAATCCCCCTCCACCCCCCAACCCCCGCCGGCCTTCAAGAGCCATTGAATGAAACACTCCTATTATAAAAGATCAGCCACAGGATCAGCTAAACCATCCAAGATGAGGGTGGGACACTCCACTGACCCACTGATTCAAACTGTCCAAGAAGAGGGGAAAGCAAAGCGGGGCCCACGAAACGTCCCAGGAGCCTGAGGCCATCCTCCCGGATCTCCCTCCGAGGAGCACTCCCTGCCTCCTTTCCTTCCGGGTGCAAGTTCAGAAAAGTCGGGACTTACCTCTGGAGGTTTTGTAAACCTCGTAGAAAGAATAGAAGTGGAAGCCTAGTGAAGCAAGCAGGTAGAGAGACAGTTCCCATCGGGGCAGCATCGCTTCTGTGACACAAGGTCCTGATGCCCAAGTTGAGAGTTTCTAGACAGAGAAACAGAAATAAAAACATTAAGCCATGGGCGTGACACTCGAGAATAGCAGTCAGCTCAGTGGTTCTCTCCCAGGGACCCATCACTGTGCAAGGTGACACAGATATAACCCCAGTGAAGCCTCCTGCGGCGTTACCTTACACACACACACACACACACACACACGCACGCACGCACGCACACACACACGCACCCTGCTGCCCAGGTGGGCAGGTCTTTCCCTCCGAGCTCCTGTCACTGTGTACACCACGCAGTTCCGTCCCCAGTGCCCGACACACCTGTCTGTCCCCGGGGACTGGACCTCTGGGGAGCAGGGGAGTCCCCAACACCTAGCACAGGGCGTGCGATGTAGCAAGAAGGGAGTCTAAGTTGCTCCATGAATTGAAATATGGCTTCGAAAGCCTGAAGGTAAGCACCATCATCTCCAACCTCTTCTCCCCGCCCAAGGTCATCCCACAGCTGTTCACAAGATGCACTCAGGGAAACCGCTCTGTCTTCCATCTCCCGTGACGAAAAGGGAGGCTCAGGACACAACCCAGGCGGCCGGCCGTGGCCGGCTGCTGGTCGCCCACCCGCAGTATCCAGTCTCCCTTCTCACACAGGAACTGCGCTTTTTATCTGAACACGTAGATGCTGAGCTCCACTCTGTCCTGTAGCCCCGTGTGGACACTTGGATAGTTCTGGCTGTGAGGCTGTGGTCAGATCCTTCCTGCCGGGTGGAGCTGGAACAGCCACCACGTGGGAACCTTGTCATTTCACACTCTCCACCTACTTGCAAAGATACCGTCTACTCGAATCCGCACCAGGAGGGCTGTGCGCTTTTTCAGGCATCAGGACCCAGCTCAGAGAAAGGAAGCGATCTGCCCGAGCACACGGAGAAGCCAGCGACGGAGCAGAAACCAGAACCCAAGGTCCCAGCGCCCACTCGCTCACAGACAGAAACTCTGTTCCTTAGCCTGGGCAGAAAAGCAGAGCTCACTGTGCCAAAGCCTGAAATTGGCATAAACGTAAGTCCTGTCTGATGCTTTTCCCCCAGCGGACGCCATCATCACTTCAAACGATTGCCATCTTTATTTTTGATGTGTGCAACAAACGGATTCCAATATTTCCATTTTAAATGTTTCCCGCTCCTCAATCCTGATTTCTAGCGCTAACGAGGCTATCACCACACACCCACACGCACCAGGCCTTTAAAGCGATGCTCTCAGCATTAAGCCAGCGATCCTTCCGGTGGCAGCAGCATCTCACACTTCTACTAACTGTTGCTCAATGTCCTAAACAGAAAATGTCCCCTACTGGGTTTTCCCCGACTAATTCCAGTAACAGCTGTACTGTAATAAGTACCACGTACAGATTACCTACGCCGAGAGAGCACTTTGCAAGTATTATCTCATTTAATCTTCGTAACAACTCTCTGAGGCTGGTCATTCTGGGATCTTCGTTTAACACAAGAGAAAACCCAGGCCCGGAAAGGTCAAGAAACCTGCCCAAAATCACACAGCGAGTACACAGCAGAGCTTAGGTTCATACCCACCAAGTCTAACTCCACAGCCTCCCCTCAGTCTTACTGAGGGCACCAGGTTCATCTTTTCCCAACATCTATGGTGAAATCAACCCAGCAGGAAAGTTGGAAGGTAGTATGAGCTACATAAGCACAAAAGAATTTGTTGAGTTATGTATAATTTAGACACCACCTAAGAAGCAAAGAAAACTTGAAAATCAACTAGATGTAATCCAAACGTACACGAGATACATACGTAGTACATTCCTTAAAAGATTTACTGAAGGCCAACCAAACCAGACCAATCTGGCCTGGATACAAGAGGGGACCGTCAGCAGTTACAAGGCGATAAGGGCCGAGTAAAACTGAAATCGTTCTAACTTTAGGAACAAACGAGCTTCCTGGGAACCACAGAGTAATAATAGCACAGGAGCACGTGCCCACTGAACTGACAGCGGCTTTGGAGGGAATGAAATAGGGGGCAATATTCTAGCACATTTGAAACAACTGCTGGGACTTCTGCTCTTTTCCAGGGTCCAATTTAATGAAACAGAAGCCTATTCTGCAGAATATAAATTACACGACTTTCGCCAGAAAACCCAAGTCTAGACACAGCATGTCTTCTAACATCCCAGTTTCCTCCAAAACCTACTAAAGAGTCTTATGAAGAGTCTAATTCTTCTGCCCACATAACACTACGGGGAAACACTTCCCCACACCCAGAAGAAGGATTCGACAGATTGGAGAACTAGAACGGGGCAAACCGTTAAATATAGAATATTTTAGAATCCATACCATTACTTTCAATTATGCACCGAAATGTCATATTATATATCACTGCACAGTAAACCATCCCACCACAGTGGCTTAAAACAAGGAGCTGTTCCTCTTGATGAGTCTGCAGGGTGGCGATCTAGGCAGTTCTGCGGATCTCACCTGGCATCACTCATATGACTAAGTCACCACTTGGCTCAAAGGGGGCTGGGGTGGCGGCGGGTCAGGATGGCCTCACGCACACGCCTGGCATTTGGCGCTAGCTGTCTCGCTTCTCCTCCATGTGGGCACTCATCCTCCAGGAGGCCAGCCCCTTCACAGCATGGTGACCCCAGGGGTTCAGAAGAACAAAGGCAAGAGGTGCAAGGTCACTTAGGACCAGGCTTCAGAATCCACAGGACACTGTATTGGTCAAAGCAAATCAAAAGGCCAGCCCAGATTCAAGAAGGAGGAGAGCACAGACTCCATCTCTTAAGGGAGGAAGAGCAGTGGCCCTTTAAAAGGGGGCGGGGACATGGCCTACCACAGCAGAATGTCCGAGTTTCTAAAATGAAATCTGGAAAGTCAGTGGGAAAACTACATTTCACAATGGATCTTTATTATATAAAATGTCAAAAGGCAGAGAGAGAGAGAGAGAGAGAGAGAGAGGGAGAACATGAAAAAAATAATTATGCTCCCAAATCAGGATTTCAAAATCAGCAGGGACCTTATTGTCATCTGGTCTAATCTCCAGCCGGTTTGGAAATTCCATTTACAATAGCCTACTGGACCATTTCCAGTAACATTACAAAGGCAGGGAAACTCTGCGTCTAAGCAGTTCTGATTGTTATCCTGTTTTTCTCCTTAAACTAAGTCCAAATCTGGCCTCTATTTCTAAAAAACCTTCTGCCTCTAGTCCTATTGTACCTTCTGGAACTCAAGGCAGGATAATGTGATGGTTTAGACCGACACTGGAGTCAGGGGGCCAAAGTCTGAACCCGCAGCTTGCTACTTTCTAGCTGTGTGTCCTAGGTCAAGTCGCATAACCTCTCTGTGCCTCAATTTCCTCGTCTGTAAAATAGGAAAAATAGCAACTCTCAGATCATTGCTATGAGAATGAATGAGTTTACAAAAATAAGAGAACAGTGCCTTGGGCATAGTAAGCTATGAAGTGCTTATTCTTGTTTTAAATATTATCACTTTTTACTAAAAAGGCTTAATAATACTCCCTCCAATATTTGAAGATAATTAATACCACCCTCGCCATCCCCAGCCCTCTTCCAGGACAAACATCCATGAGTCCCTTCAACCACTTTTTCAATGACTTGGTTCCCAGACCCTTTACCCTCCTGTCAGCTGTCCCTTTATCATACAGGCACGTAGCGCTGAACCCAGAACTCCAGCTGTGGCAGAATGAGAGTAGGGTAAGGCCTCACTTCTCTTGTTTCAGAAACGATACTTCAAATAATAAAATCGCAGACTGACTTCTCCAACAAATTATCAATGAGCTCTTACTGAGAATCAAGAACTGTGCTACTTGTGAAGATAAGACATAAAAATCCCATCTGAGTTACCCCCCAACATGGCTCCCCAGAAATTTCCACGTGCGGATCCCCGGGACCTGTAAACATATTACCGCACACGGCAAAGGGACTTTGCAGACGCGATTAAGATGAAGATCTTGAGATGGTGACATTATCCCTGATTATCCCCGTGGGCCCAGTGTAGTCACAAGGCAGGGAGGAAGAAGGGTCAGAGACAGAGGAGACATGATGATGGGAGCAGAGATTAGAGTGATGGGCTCTGTGGATGGAGGAAGGGATAGAGAAACAAAGGGATGGAGAAGGCACCAGAAAGCAACAACAAAATAGATCCTCCCCAGAAGGAATGCAGCCTGCAGAGCCACTTGGACTTCTGACCTCCAGAGCTGTAAGATAGATACATTTGTGTTGTTTTAAGCCACTAAGTCTGTGGTCATTTGTTAGGAAACAATAGGAAACTAACATACCGCCCTGCCTGAAAGGTTCTATGTAAAACATCAGACTATTTTAATCCAATGTCATAAAGTTAAATTGCAAGAAAAATACACCTGAAAACAAAATTTTGTATTTAGTTCTGACCTTAGCTTTTTTTTTTTTTTTGGCTTTTACTTCACACTGATATTAATCTTAACATTCAACATAACTCTAAGTCTTTTTATATGAACTGCCCTTAAGCCAGATGTGTGCTGTGAGAGACTGGCAATACGGAGCCAGTTTTATAAATCCCTCACTCAGAAAAGCTACTGATATGATATTGTACTCTTTCCTCTGAAAATTCTCATCTATTTTAAACCCTTTTCATCACCAACAATCAGGCCCATCACATCTTACACTCCTCAGATTAGGGGTGTCTGAGTGAACCAGATATTTCATAATATTTTAAGTAAAGTTTGTATTAAAATATACTTAAAGAAAAAAAAAGTAATGGTTTGGAAAAGTGGACTCACTCCAGTAATCACCGCTCAGATAAAACATTAAATGCCTCGGAGGCCCCTTCTGTCCTTTCCTTTAAGTCCTGGCCACAGGCCTGACATCTGTCACCCTGGTTTACTTAATTTTGCCCATTTTTGAACTTCACATGCATGGAATCCCATAGAACTTCCTCCGTTGTGTCCATCTTCTTTTTGCTTAGCTTTGTGTTTGTGAAGTTCATCCACGTTGCATGTAAGGCAGTAATTTCTTTGCTCTCATTGCTGTAGAGTATTTCATTGTGTAAACAACTTGTTTATGCCTCTGCCCATTCCACTATTGATGGACATGTGTGTTGATCCAACGTAGGGCCATTATGAACACCACTGCTCTGCATATTTTTACATGACTTTTGGCGCCCATATATACCCCTTACTGTTGAGTGTTTATGTAAGAACGGGGTGGCTGGGTCAGAGATGAGTGTGTCCAGCTTTAGTAAGTGATACCACAAACCATTTCCAAAAATAGTTATACTCATTGTCCTACCCACCAGGAATGAGAGTTCCGGCCGGTCCTTATCCTAAGCTGCCCTTGGCACTGTCAGTCTCTTTCATTTTAGCCGCTCTGGTGAGTGCATACTGATACCCTACTGTAGTTTCAACTAGCATTTCCCTAATCACTAGTGAGGTTAACCACCTTTTCATATGTTTCTTGGGAATTTAGAGATCCTCTTTTCTGAAATGACTTGCCATCTTTCTCTTTGGCTGCCCATCCTTTTCATGATGTAGAAGTTGCTCCTACATTCTGGCTCTGAGTTCTTCACTGGAAATATGTATCACATTCTGCAGCGTGCCTCCTCACTGTCTTTGTGGAGTCTTTAGATGAACGCATACTCTTACCAATATTTCCCTTTATAAATAGTGCTTTTTGTGCCCCATCCAATAAACCTTTGACTGTCCCTTTATGAAATATCATAAAGATATTTCACTTTGCTTCCTCCCGGAAGCTTTACTGACTTAGCTCTCACATTTAGCTGTATGATTACCTTGATTAACTTTTGTACATGGAATGAGGTGGATGATCGAGATTCATTTTGTCCATATGGACATCCAATTGGCCCAGCGTCGTTTACTGAAAAGGCTGTCCTTTCTCCACTGCACTGTAGTGTCACCTGTCATGTGTGTAAGCCTGTTTGTGGATTCTCTACTCAGTCCCATCTTCTGCCTAGCATGGGGCCAATACCATACTTACATACTACCTATTGACCTAGTGGCTTAAGTCATTCAACTTTGATCTTTTTCTTAGATTGTCCAGCATTTCCAAATAAATGTTCAATCTGGCTCATCATTGCCTCTTTTTGAAAGGAAAAAAACACCTGCTGGGATTTTGATTGGGAGTGTACTGAATCTATAGATTTAATGTGTGGAGGAATGACACACCCCCCATTATTTTGTATCTTTAAATTCTCTCATTGTTTTAGCTTGCAGGGAATTATCATGAATGGGTGCTGAATTTTAGCAAATAACTTTTCTCCTTTATTCTGTGTATGTGGTTAAAGTACATTTATTGGTTTTCTACTGTTAATTTACATTCCTGGAATAAATCCAACTTGGTCATGGTTTAATACCCTTTGTATACATTACGAGACTTCATTTACCAATGCATCATTCTAAGACTTTAGCATCTCTTTTGTGAGAGTCTGACCTATAATTTTCTTACTGTCCTTATCAAACTTTGTAACAAGGTTATGCTGGCCTCATAAAAGCAGACAGGGGATGTTCCCTTTTTATCTTTCTTTCTTTTTTTTTAAATTTGTAATATTTCACAAGGGAAGCCATCTGGGCCTGAAATTTTGCTATGGAAAGGTTTGTAACTACAAATTTAATTTCTTGAATAGACATAGAACTATTCAGACATTCTAGTTCTTATGTCTTAAGGGGAGGCATTTTATTCAAAAAGCTTGTCCATTTTACATGAATTTTCAAATGTATGCCATAAAACTGTTCAGAATAACATCTTAAGATCTTATTTTTTTTAATGTCTGTGGGATATGTAGTGATAATTCCTTTTTCATCCATGACACTGGTACTACCATACACCATTAAGGTTCATTTCCTCTCCACAAAAAAAAAAAAAAAAAGGCTGCCACATACTTAGATGACACACCTCCACACCTGCACCATCACGAATATTCTCCAGCAGAAAAGCCCTCAGAGGAGGAGAACAGGCAGAGAATAGAAACAGCCCAGCAACTCCCTCTCAACAGCTTTGATCACCAGAACCACCTGTGAACCTGAGCACTGACCGAAGGAGAAGGAGGCAGCTATTCGGAATGACCTAGGGCGGCTACCGAGAACGCAGAAGAAAACCGACCACTAAGCAGGGTGTGTAACCTAGGACACCCTCCAAGGTATCCACAGGGGGACTTCAGGGGGCCATGTTCTTAAAAATGTTTTCCTCACACATCTTTATTTTCACGAACCTCTAACTATAAAGTCAGGATTTCATATGGTTATAAATGTGGACAATAAACCATACCAGGAAGAGCAATTCTGGCGACACTGTCACAATAAGAGGCACAGACGTTTTCATATCACAGTGCGGCTGCTGCTTATATTGCAAAATACCATTTACATGGGCATCACTGCTCTGAAGTTATGACTTATTTCGTACAGAACTGAAATTGGTTACTTAATGCATTAATGAAGAAACATACTCTATTTCAAATCTGATTTTCCCCCACAATTTTGAAAACTTTGTTTCAATATAATTTTAACCCTCTGAATATTTATTTATTATTTCTTTAATCCTCCCTAAAGGAATGCTTAGAGAGAGAAAGGGGGGGTGGGGAGAGAGAGAGAGAAACACTGATGTGAAAGAGAAACATCAGTTGCCTTCCTTACACGCCGAGACGGGAGCTGAACCTGCAACCCAGGCATGTTCCCTGACCAGGAAAAGAACCTGCAACTTTCCTGTGATAGGCTGGCTGAGGTATACGTGGAAACTTCGAAAAATGTTTCTTGTGGTGACTAGAGTGTATGACAGGAAAAGAAGGGTACATTTAAAAGACTGTATTTCATACAGACTCTTTGTAAAATATTACCTTAAGACTGCTTAAGTGTACTTGACCAGTTAGGCCTCATTTACAAAGTGAGTTAGACCAGGCTCTTTTGAGATGTAAACACATACTTTGAAAAATGAGTTAGGCCCTATGCATGGAGAAGAAAGCCAGGCCATTTTATTTCAGAACCCGGGATGCATTTATATGCAACTGGACATACTAATAAATATAGCACAGGTTAAACGGGTTCTTTCTACCTGTTCATCACCAAGTTGGCCATTTGCATCTCAACTGTAATTGATAAATATGGTGCTTAAGTACAATGTACTTTATCATGGTGATGCTGACAATTATTTCTGTCTCCTTTGAAAGTCCAAACTAAAACGTTATATAACTCTGGCTTATTGTCATTCAAGTTTCCCTGTGAATATTTTTAATGCCTTTTAAAAAGTGGCTTCCCCAGACCCCAAAGAGGTCCCTGGCACACAAAAGAGGCAAAGAGCCCCTAAAAGAAATTGCCCTAACCGGTTTGGCTCAGTGGATAGAGCGTCGGCCTGCGGACTGAAAGGTCCCAGGTTCGATTCCGGCCAAGGGCATATATGTACCTTGGTTGCGGGCACATCCCCAGTAGGGGGTGTGCAGGAGGCAACTGATCGATGTTTCTCTCTCATTGATGTTTCTAACTCTCTATCACTCTCCCTTCCTCTCTGTAAAAAAATCAATAAAAAATACATTAAAAAAAAAGAAATCAAGAACTTCATCCAAGCCAGGGAATTTCCAGGAGCACTTCCCGGGGGCCGGCCCTGTGCTCGAAGCAGGAGACACACAGGTAAGGCCCGTCCTGGCTAGTTCCTGGTGTCACCTGCAGAGTTCCCAGCAACATCTCGCCACCCACTACAGTGACCGCTCTCTCCAGAGACTTGGCCTTCACCCTACGTTAGTCTATGTATCCTTCTTCCCAAAGAGGAACAAAGTAAACAGTAGGTAGCACAGGCTTTCATCCAAAAAGAGGACTCCCAACATTTACCAGTTTGTGGCTTTGGCATCTCCTCTAAGCCTTCCTTTATTCTTCTGGGGGAAAAAAAAAAAGGCAACACTACCTATCCTTCCCAGTTACCAGAAGGTTTAAAAATAATGACTTTAAAGCATCTGACCAGCCCATCGTCCCTGTCAATACTAGTTGACTCTTTCAGGTCAAGACTGGCTGTCCTTACCCAACACTTAAACACAGTTCGGGACGGCCACAGCGAAAGGAGGGAGAAAAAGTATAGGAAAGGCAGAACATAAAGAATGGAAGAGGAAAAAAAAAAAATCATACTTAGTCTTCAAATTCCAGGATAAAAAGCACCCCCTCCTCCAAAAAGCCTTCCCTCTGAGCTCCTTGGGCTCCCACAGTACTTTACAACACAGAAGTGAACGCCTAGTTCTGCGAATGAATGAATGATGCAAAAACAGAAAGTAAACGAGACTCGCCCCCCCCCGCCCCCCCCCAATGCAAACCAGCGAGAGAGCCCAGCTAGTCTGGCTGCCCTGACCCAAGAGCCATGAACCAAGGACGCAGCGCCTTTCCTAACGCCAATGCCACCTAGTGCCCCTCGCGCCCGCGCTGGTGGGGATGGCCGGGAGGAGGCCCTTTGCAGAGACCAGTGCCATCTAAAGGCTGGATTTAGAAGAAAACAGGGACCCTGAGAGTGGGAAGCAAAAGACATCTCTAACTTTGGGGGTCACTGGAGCCGCAGCAATACTGCCGCGTCCGCAATTCCCCGCGACGGGGCGCAGAACGCGGGCTGTGCAAGGCGAGGGGACGCGGGCAGGGGCGAGCGCGGACTCCGGCGGCGGGAGCCCAGCTGGGCCTGGCGCACGGCCACAGCCCCCGCGCCTTTGTCTCCGCGGCAGGACCGGCGTCTCCCCGGTCCCCGCCCTCGGGCGCGCACGCAGGGGCCAGGGTAGGGATCGGAAAGCGTCCGTGCATTTCTTTTTTTCAACCGAATCACCGAAACAAAAAAAACAAAAAAGAAAGAAAGTCCCCTAAAACGTCCCGGGACCCGCCGCGGTCCCCAGCTACCCACCTCCGGGCTGTCCCGGGCGGCGGCGGCGGCGCTCCCGCGCGCCTGAGTCCCCGACACCCGTCTCCGCACTTCCGAGTCCGGGCGGCGGCAGCGGCGGGGGGGGCCTC
>NW_005871113.1:5515697-5564935 GCF_000147115.1 Myotis lucifugus
ACTATCTTTTCGTCAGCTCCCGGGTTTCCACCCAACACGAGGACAGGATGGTGCTCAGAAAGCAGATATTAATAAACTAACCCCAAGTAGGGGTGCCAGATTTAGCAAATAAAAACACCAGAGGTGCGAATAAAGTTGAGTTTCAGATGAGCCACGAATAGGCCTAACTATAGAGGACATGTCAGCAGCAACGTAACTTGTTTTTTCAAATATTTTCCATCTGCTGTTGATTGAATCTGAGGGTGGGGAACCTGTGGATACAGAAGGCTGACTGTATACAGTGTCTACTACATTTTAATGCATTTATCCATCAATGGACACTTGGGTTGCATCTACCTTGTTCTCACCCTATAAGCAAAACCAGAGAGAACCCTCTGTGGAGGTGAGAAGCAAACCACGGCTAGAAGAAATTAAGCAAAATGGATGATAATTGAGGTTTAAAAGAAGAAACCAATTTGTGCCTTGGTATTGTATTTCTTTAAAAGCAAAAAAAATAAAAATGAGTATGTAAATGTGGGTAATTAATGGTCAGTCACTCTTTATACCATCACGTTAATCTTAAGTCATTAATCAGGTGCCTGCCCTGGGCATGTTTTTTCCTCTGTCCCTCTCAGTTAGTGGGGCCTGAATATCCCAGCAGGACCTCCTGTCCCGACAGCAGCCCTGAGCACTTGGTAGCCACCCTCCAGGCTGCAGGACCAGTGCTTAGGGATTAACTAGGCCAACTCTTCTCTGTAAATTCCACCATGACTCAGTCATAGAAATTAGAGGCATTCAACCGAGGCACAAAGCCTTGTTAAGACCTTATTGATAAAGACGTAAAGACAAAGAAGCAAATTTCTAATTATGAAATTTCAGGCACAGGCAATAATGGGGAGCTATTTGGAATGATTCAAGGGCCTTCCAAGCCATCACCACCTGGCTCAGGCTCTCGTCTGCACCTATGAGGTTGTAGGTCCTGGTTTATGGTAATTCACAGCAGTCAACGTTGAACTAGCATTTGACCAGCATCCACTTTACACACAGCATAAAACTGAATGCTGGGGGAGATCAGTTTTTCAAGTGAAGAAAAAAAAAAAAGACTTTTCCTGCAGGAAGTTGTAGTCTAGCTGGGGATTCACCAAATATACACAAAACAACTAGCAAATCATATACACATTTCCAATAATATAGTTCAAACTACCTATAAATACTAAATTACATTCATATCAGTAGCCTAAACTATAGAGCACAGTTCAATGTCACTTCCTCCAAGAAGCCTACGTTAACCACCCTGGCAAAAGTAACCCCTGCCCAGGCACTTCTTTCTCTGGACTTCTCTTACTTATTTGTATATTTATTATCTATCTAAGCATTATTCAATCTACTTCTAAGATATAATACATTATAAAATAAAGCTAATGCTGCCCTAACTGGTTTGGCTCAGTGGATAAAGCATCAGCCTATGGGCTGAAGGGTCCCAGGTTCGATTCCAGTCAAGGGCATGTACCTTGGTTGCGGGCAAATCCCCTGTAGGGGGTGTGCAGGAGGCAGCTGATTGATGTTTCTCTCTCACCAATGTTTCTAACTCTCTATCGCTCTCCCTTCCTCTCTGTAAAAAAATCAATAAAATATATTTAAAAAAAATAAAGCTAATGATTCACAACCAGACTTACTTTTATAAACAAAAAGTAGAGTTGAGGAAACTAGAGAATAGAATAGAATAGAATAGAAAATATGAGAACACATCACTGGAGTTTTGTAAGAATTATAAATGGAAATACTGAATCCAATTGCTGTACATGGAATTAAGAGAGTTGAAGGCTATGATGAATATCAGTCGACTAATGCAAGTCATTCTATCTTCTGCTAACAAGCATCTCATTTGATTTTCTGATGTGTGATGTGAATATGACCATTACCATTACAGTACAATTAACAGAGTCTATCTTTTATATTAACATTATGCAGTCTTTATTGTAAAGCTTTTTTTCTAAAAGGACCTTATCAAATTGGATATGTTTAGGTTTGCATCAAAAATACATCTAATTTCATTAACATGAATTTTTCTTTAATGAGATTTCTCCTTACTATTAGAAAAGAAGGATGAAGTAAAAGTTAGAGAAGTGCCCAAGTTCAAGCTCCATATATTTAGAAATAGAGACAATGCGGAGAAAAATATTGACACTAAGAGTAAGCTTCAACTTCATTTAGAATGAGGCACATTCTAAAAACAAAAGAGAATGCAGGCCAGCACCGGTTTGGCTCAGTGGATAGAGCGTCAGCCTGCGGAATGAAAGGTCCCGGGTTCGATTCCGGTCAGGGGCACGTGCCTTGGTTGCGGGCACATCCCCAGTGGGACATGTGCAGGAGGCAGCTGATCGATGTTTCTCTCTCATCGATGTTTCTAACTCTCTATCCCTCTCCCTTCCTCTCTGTAAAAAAATCAATAAAATATATTAAAAAGAAAAGAGAATGCAGGAATTCATAAGGCATATTATCTAAAATATATTTTATGTGTATAAAATCCAACCAAAATGATGAACTCCAATATATTGTTTGTAATGGCACCTTCAAAACGAATAGGACACTTAAAACCACAGCATGCTGGACTTGTCAACAAACATTTCTCAATGAAAACAAATGGCCAAAACTCATTGGCACAATTTCTTATTTGCTCTACAAAACTTTAATGAGATTTAGTTGCATGTGGTCCAGCAAAAGAGAAAATGGCTCACATGGATCTTGAAAAATTACTTTTCTAATATGAGAAAATATGCATATAATTTTTAAGGCTAAAACAGCTGATACATTCAAATTTATAACTAGTCCTAATCAAATCTGCACAGCTGCAGAACCTGCCAAAGCCATGCTTCTCATGTGGTTAAAATCCTGTAGAAAGCCTGAGATCCATCCCCCACAAAGCATGGTTGCTGTAAGTTATTCAACAATTCTACTTTGCCCAACATGACAAGGGGTATGCCTTGTGTTCGTGTTTACCTTGGCACGCACTTGATCAGATATATTTACAAAACTAGGAAAAAATGCCTCATTGGTGAATACATATTAAACTGGAAAAAATAAAAAAGGAACGCTAAGTACTGGAGCCAGCAGATAATGGCTAGAAAACACAGCAAAGCTATTAAAATATTGTTAAAAGTGACTGACAACACTTGGGCTTAGAAATCAGCATCCATAAGAATTCTAAGTAGCATCTCTAGAAATAACTCTGCTGTATCTCATGGAAGTGTTTAAGAAGAACATGGCGAAGGTTGTTAAATTTACTGAAGAGGGCTCATTGAATAGCCAAAATAGTGATGTGTTTTGTTTAGATTGGAACTAACCAGTGCCTCCTGCTGAACACACTGAAGAGCATGGATTGTCCTGAGGACACTTGCAGCGGTTCTCAACCTGTGGGTCGCGAACAATGAAAATACATCCTGCATATCAGATATTTACATTATGATTCATAACAGTAGCAAAATTACAGTTATGAAGTAGCAACGAAAATAATTTTATGGTTGGGGGTCACTACAACATGAGGAACTGTATTAAAGGGTCATGGCATTAGGAAGGTTGAGAACCTTAAGTTTAAGGGAAAGTATTGAGCAAAGTGCATAAACTCAGAAACGACTATCACATTTTTCTAGCAACCTCTTTCAGCAAGCAATCTCATTTTCATATATATATTTTCATATATATGTGTGTATACACACACACACACACACACATTTTTATTGATTTCAGAGAGGAAGTGACAGGGAGAGAGATAGAAATATCAACGATGAGAGAAAATCATTGATTGGCTGCCTCCTGCATGCCCCACACTATGATGGAGCCTACAACCCAGGTATGTGCCCTGACCTGGAATTGAACTGTGACCTCCTGGTTCATAGGTGTCATGATGCTCAACCACTGCACCATGCCAGCCAGGCTATAGTCACTACTCTTTCTTCTACTATTCTGTCATATGCTATGCATATTGTTGTCAGACAAAAAATAGACGAAGCTGAGAATAAAAGTCTGTAGAATGTCTGGATTTATTTTAAACTCACAGTAGAGACAACATCTTGAGAGGCGAGGCTTCCTTTTATTCTGAAAGCTGTCCATTTTGAGAAAGAACAAGACAAGTGTGGAACTGTTTTCTGATTTTTGGTGTGGAGCCCAGAACCCACCCATGAACCAAGGCCCAGGGGAAGTGGATAATAGAAACCTACTATGAGGGCTGTGCTTTTCAAACTGTGCGTTGAAACCAACTTACTCTTGGGTCATAAAACTGATTTCGGGGAGGGTTAAAACCAGCATTAAAAGAAATGGAATAGAAAACACCAGAGTGCTTTGCCAGGAGTGACAGTAAATGTTGTTTCATTTGCATTGATCATATCTATTCAGCCATGATGTAAAATGTGTTTCCTATTGTAGTCACAGTCAATGAAATCCGTACATCACCAGGGACACCACAGCAGAGAGCATGTGCGTCTCTCCTCTCAGAATGCCCCAGGGAGACGGACAGCTCCTGGGAGAATGTCACATCCAATGGCGTTGGAAGAACAGAGCAGCCATGGTCTAGGGTGGCCACACAGAGCTATCCTGGGTAAAGTTCAGAGACAGGGGCAAAGGTCATTTCTAACATGGTACACACTGGATACATAAACATGTGTGAACACTGGATACATAAAAATTCAGGTGAACACTGACAAAATTGGCAGAAGAAAGGTGAGGTCACACAATGCACCACTCTTGGTGTTACCTGCAAGGTGGAGTGTAAAGATGTGTGTGCCTGACCAATGCCCATCTTTTACTTCTGTCTCCCAGCACCACCTCCTTCCTGGAGCCCAGAACTCAGGAATCTAGAAAGAATGGGGCCGTGGGAAGGTTCCAGAGCGCCCAGCTCCTCCTCCTCAAACTCCATTGCTCAGCGGTGGCTGAGTTCTGTGCGGGCCCCTGTTCTCTGCTCACCACGCAGCTGATCCTGCTCTGGGTCCTCCACAGTCACTCCCGTTTTCAGTCCTAAGGGACTGTTCTCTAAAGGAACTCTCAAAGGGAGCGTTCAGAAGGGAGGCAAGTGATCTTTGCTAAACAAGATTCTCCAAGTCTGACTTTTCCCAGGAAACAAGGATGGTCTGTCTCCTCCTGGCACGCATTCCCCTCTCCCCGCCCTTCCCCTCCTGGTCAAAGGCATCTCTGAGCAGGAGGCCATGACATCACTTCCTTCACCCGGGTGAGGGGTAGACTTTAGCCACCTTCTCCCTGGGGACGTGGGGCAGTGACCAGCGATGGGCATTCCCTCGAGGTCACCTTCCTTTCTCCTCTGGCTCCCTTTCCAAGGCGGGTCTCGCACGTCCTGAGGAAGTGGGCAATCTTCCCAGGCGCTCCTGTCTGCAGCTTGCTTCCCTCCGCTCCTTCAGAAGCCACGAGGAACTGCAGGGACGAGGCGGTTCCACGGGATGGCAGCACAAGACCTTGTTTGCTTCTGCAGGGGAAGAGCTGGGGACAAAAAGAGATCAGACCTCCTCTCTGCCCCCCCCCCCCCCCCAGCTGCTGTGTGTGTGTGTGTGTGTGTGTGTGTGTGTGTTGGAGGGGTGTGTGTGTGGGGGGGGGGAGGGGGTGCGAGCGCTTGTGTACACTCACTGGGGAAATGGGTTTAAGAACAAACAACATCAAATACCTAAATTTACAAAACCGGTAACTAGAGGATTATTTTTCTTAATGCCTATTAATGGAGAAGCTCAGAGCTAATAGGAGCAGAATCCCCTTAATACCTTTAATCATTTTTAGATCATCAGCTCTTTAGCAATATGTTTGCCTACTAACATGCCTGCCTACTGAAAATGAACCAGAAATGAGGATGCTGCATGAGAGCGGCCCTCCTCTAAGAACCGGATTCATACATTCATTTTCAGTCATAGTCAGAAATTTAATGAGTGCCT
The DNA here is from genome assembly GCF_000147115.1 of Myotis lucifugus. Lineage (NCBI taxonomy): Eukaryota > Metazoa > Chordata > Mammalia > Chiroptera > Vespertilionidae > Myotis > Myotis lucifugus. The sequence continues at coordinate 5,521,607 of NW_005871113.1, forward strand.
ACTATGTGTCCTACCCGGAGCTAGGTGCTGAGGACAGAGCTGTGAACAAGGCCGACAAGACCCTGTCCTCTCGCAAAGCTTACATTTTCGAAAAATGCATTCACATGGAAAATATTATGCACAATTTCTCCAGCTCCTGCATTCTATGATTCCATGACTAACACTTCCTTCCTTTGCCCAGCTCCCACATGTAGAGGTGTGGGGTAATAAGGTAATCCACCAAAATTAGATGCGCACATGTTTTCTGGTGTAGAGTTGTGGTATACTTTCCAGTACTTGGTCATTATAGCATCGGAGTCCCATGAAGAAACGATGCTGTGGAATTTCCAAGCCTCTGTTCTGTATCCATCATCCCCTTCTTCAAGTGATTTACCAGGGCCGGGACATACCATCTGAGATGCGGACCCCTCCTGGGACAGAAAGAGCAGTGGGCATGTGAAGATCAAGACTGAAATACTCATTTGGAAAATAAGAGAGAAAAGTGTCCTAAAAATCAGGATCCCAAGAAGATTGTGGAAAAACTCGGCATTGTAAAGGTGTGGCATTTTTAAGCACTGCCAAACTTATTTCTCCGGCCAAGTCAAACATGACACAATGGAAGCCAGCTTCCAGACTCCCCACATGAGAAAGAATAGACTCTAGGCTCAGTGTGGACATCAGGACTGGGTCTGGGAGTTGTCTGGTTTCATCTGCTCAGGGCGGGGTATGCTTTTCAGGTGTGTGTCCATGCACATGAGACATGTGAGAGCCCGTTAGAGGACAGGCTACTCAGACTGAATCAGATCAGCAGTGCAGAAGGCCTAATTTAATCCATCTTCTCCTTTTGGAGATGCAGAAATCAGGCCTACAAAAGAGAGGATCTTGCCCAAGGTTACAGAATAACTATTATTGACAGAATTAAGACTCTAATCCAATAGCTTGACTCCTAGCTCACAACTCCAGTCTATTATATCTGCCCTACAAGTGTTATAAAGCTGTTGGTTGCTTTCCTTATTTGGACTTACTTGACTTTCCTTTACATGTTGAATTGGTTCAAAGGTGGTCTCCAGATCTACCTGGAACCCTGTGAATGTGACCTAACTAGCAAAAGGGTCTTTGCAGATGTCATTAGGTTAAGGGTCTTGAGATGAGACTATCCTTAATTATGGGGTTCCCTGAATCCAGTGATAAATGTCTTAATAGTCATCTGAGGGAACAAGACACGCAGAGAAGAAGTTACTATGCAGACAGAGGCAGAGATTGGAGTGATGCATCTACAAGCTAAGGGATGCCCAGGATTGCCTGCAGCCACCAGAAGCTTGGAGAGAAGCATGGAATGGATTTTCCTTCAGATCTTCCTGAAAGAGTCAACTTTGCTAATGCCTTGATTTTGGACTTCAGACCTGTGAGAGAATGAATTTCTAGTGTAAGCCACCAAGTTTGGGATAATTTGTTACAGCAGCGGTAGGAAACAAATACACGTGTATTTCCCAGTTCCCTTCACTACCTTTGTCCCATCCCTTCCTCACTTTGGAAAGGAGTCCCTTTAGCACAATGACATAATAATACTATTGGCAGAAGAAAGATTGCTGAAGAATCTGGAAATGTTGGACTAAGGAACTGAGACCAGTCTTTAAAAGCCCTCAAAAAGGATGCCCCAAAGCTGTCTCCAGTATGACCCAAGAGAGAGCCAATGGGAGAAGAAAATAGGTTTCCTCCATCCTAGGTGTAGTCAGAATGTGTTCTCTCTGCTGATGTCCTGTATCAGGGTCTCTCCCCCACTGTGGTGGAGCTTGGCTTATGGACCAGTGCTATGGAGCAGTGTCTGTGTCCCTCCAAAGCTCATATATTGAAACTCTAACCTCCAACATAATGGTATTAGGAATTGGGGCCTTAGGGGAGCCAATTAGGTTTAGATGAGGTCATGACAGTAGAATCCCATGATGGATTAGTGTCCTTGTAAGAAGAGGAAGAGACCAGAGTGTACACACTCTCTCTGTCATTAAGGACCCAGCAAGAAAGCAGTTGTATGTGAGCCAGAAACAGGGTTCCCACCAGAACTTGGCCATCCTGGCACCTTGATGTCACACCTCAGCCTCTAGAACTGTGAGAAATGAATATCCGTTGTTTAATCCCCTTAGTATTGTGTTATAGCAGCCCAAGCTAACTAAGGCAGATGAGACACACTTGTAGTTCCTCGGCCCTTCTCTACAGATGCACATTAGGGCCAGAAACTTAAAAGCCAGTCTCAGTAGTTAGCGCCTAGAGAAACAATAGAGCAGCCTGTCCAGTCTGGTGAGCAGAATGAGGAAAGGAAGGAACTTGGACCCTTGGAGAAAATGCCTCTAGTCAACTATGAGCATGAAAAGTACTAGAGAGGGACAACAGCCAGTGGCGGTGACCCTGAGGGCTCAGAAAGGAAGGATGAGAGCTGCCCTCACTTTCGGCAGAGACACTGACAGATGTACGGTCAGGAACTTGGCATCTATCCCTGTCCTGTCCCTGATTTTTTCTCTTTAGAAAGTCCTTTCATCCCAAGGACACCTTGTCCTGAGCCCTGGGATTGGCCTGTGCACACGGACTGGGAGCAAGATCTCCTTCTGGGGAAACATGTGGGCAAAGTGGTTTCTGTTACCATCCGGGCTATGAACAATCCCCTGGAAATCCCAGGGGCCACCCACCAGGAAAAATAGTGCAGGAACCTGCCACTGGGTCACACAGGAACGGTTCCACGACCCATGGTATTGATAGCCCAGGTTTGTTGCTTCTTACCCCCTTACACAATCCTGTTCCAGACCTCGGGAGCAGGGCTGAGTAGGAGACCCTCATCGACTGACGTCTAAGTATAAATGGCCTGGGTACCCGGGCGAGAAGACCACAGAACTAGGCTAGACCCAGCAAGGAGGCCATGGCCAGGGTATCTGTCTAATACCTCAGCTCAGCCTTATTGCCCATACTCTCAGAGAGCTGGGAAATGATGACATTGGTCAAGTACAAGTTATCACAAAGGGTCCCTAAGATTTGGATTGAATCACATAACGTCAAGAAAAAAATACAGCTGTGCCCCCACTTTGAGAAACCCCAAAATGGGAATTTCTACACAACAGATGTACTAGGTAAACAGTGATTTTTTTCACTTTACCACCTAGGCCTTTTTTTGAGGGGGAGGGTGACTTCTTATGGGGATGGAGACAGTTGTATCTCGAGTGAATTTAAAATAGAAATGCAATTATGTATTACAAGGCAGATCTGTTGCACAGTACAATGCCTTCAGATTTTTCTTTAAAGGAGAGAATGATGATTTTTATTTTTATATTTTAAAATACATTTTATTGATTTTTTACAGAGAGGAAGGGAGAGGGATAGAGAGTTAGAAACGTCCATCAGCTGCCTCCTGCGCACTCCCTACTGGGGATGTGCCCGAAACCAAGGTACATGCCCTTGACCGGAATCGAACTTGGGACCCTAGAGTCCGCAGGCTGACGCTCTATCCACTGAGCCAAACCGGTGAGGGCTGCCTTCAGATTTATTTTTCCTTTTCATGTGGTTGCTGGTATCTATCTGGATGGGAAATAGGACCATCCTTCGGGAGGCTTTCTCTTTGTGTTGCTCAATGTTGCAGAAATAAACACACAACTTTAATTTGTTCCCTAAAGAGGAGATAATAAAAAACAACCACTCAAAACTAGTTAGAGTTGCTGGAGGAGCCAGGAAACAGCTCTTGTGGTTTGTTAGTTTGTTTGTTTTTCTGCGTAGTTTTCCAGGAAATATAATCAAGACAGGAGCTGCCCTTTGGGTAGCACATTCATTCTAAGGGCCAAAGGGATTAATGCATTTCCTGAAATTGTCTTATATCCCCGAGCACATCTTTCCATCTGAGCTCATGGTACCCCCAGGGCTGGGCTCAGAGCCATGGCTTGAACAAGTCCACCGTGTCATTCTAAAGAAAGCCGGACAGCTGATAGCAAACTTGGTTAGAATTCCACCTTGAGCCCAAACAGGTTCACACAGGTCTGAGAATGTACCTAAACGGCTGGGTAGACAAGAAGAGTCCATTGGCAAGTTTGTTGTATGGGGGAGAAGGGAGGAAATGTAGGAACCACTGGTGAGAGTGAAAATGAAAGGCCAGCATGACATTTGTTTCCTACCTGGTACCTTAGCTTGGTGCCTGAGTCCTCTGAGCCAAAGCTGTAGCATTGGTCTTCATGAAGGACTCTGTGAGGCCCGAGGCAAGAGTAGCATTCTTACACCCTCAAGGGACCAGCATGACACAGGCAGCTGGACAGATGGACCAGAACCTAGCACCATTCTGGCCCTCATGGATCGGCAGCTTTGGTCCTTAGATTTAGTTGCCTTGGCTTGGATGTTGGAATTCTGACTGTTGTGGCTAGAAGCTGGGGCCCTGGAGAGGTACCCTCAGAGGCTTTGTGGACAGAGAACATGGGATGGGGTTGGGGGCTGAGAAAAGGGGATGCATGAGAGGGAATGTGTAGACTGTCATAACATGATCATGGTTCATCGGAACATGTGAGATATCTCTTTGGAGTCTGGGTAGGACCTTGTTGAAATAGGTAGAAGGTTCTCATTGAGCACGTGGCAAGAAGAGTCAGTAAAACTCAGATTATTACAGGTGACCCCCTCTGTATCTAAGGAAAATCAAGGTTGAAATAAATTACACCTTGCTTATCAGGCTATGGATTTCATGTGCTCCCTCGTAGCCTAAGTGTTCTGAGGTGACCCTTGGGAGAGACCTTGAGATTGGGGGAGTAGGTCATGCAGATTCTGAGCCTTTCACCAGCAACTCAGCCACAACAGTCACTGTTTCGTCTACTTTCCCTATGGTGAGAAAGGTCTTGTAACAAAAAGGTCCGTATCATTAAGAGAAAGGTCTTGAACAGCCCGGCATTAGGATTCTCTTGAGTAAGCCTTGTGACTTGTACATGGTAGCTTTTCAATGAAATCTATATTTATTTGTATACACAATCTAGCCAAAATAGGATTTGAAGTGATAACAGCTTTTTATTAATGAATGAGACCAGAACCAGTGATTTATTTCTAAAATACATTGAAGAGAACAAAGCAATTTAAATATTCAGTGTTGAAAATACTATTTTACTTCTTTTGCACAGACCAGAAATGAACTAATACAAATCTTAATGTGAGACATTTATATTGATTGGAAATAAGCAAGATAGTGAAAAACCATGAATGCACTTGTTATTAACTATATTTCAAAGTTATTGCTGGTTGTGTGAGTCTGTTGAACTAATTTTCCATAACAAGAAAGAATAATGACCAACGCATAAATTGTGTTCCTGCATCCATTTTGATTAACAGAGATTATTACTAATTTTTTAAATGGTTTGAAAAGATAAAAACTCCATTAATAAATGAAAATTGTCCAAATGTTAACAGTTTTGAATGTCGCTAGCCTAACATTTCATAACAAATAGGTTGAATAAGTATTTTCCTTCGCGCTGGCTGGTTTGGCTCAGTGGATAGAGTGTCAGCTTGCGGACAGAAGGGTCCCGGGTTTGATTCCAGTCAAGGGCACATGCCCTGGTTGCAGGCTCGATCCCCAGTGGGGGGCGTGCAGGAGGCAGCCAATCCATGATTCTCTCTCATCATTTATGTTTCTATCTCTCTCTCCCTCTCCCTTCCCCTCTGAAATCAATAAAATATCTTTTTTTTTAAAAAAAGTATTTTCCTTCAGGCAGAATGTCTCAATGAAAATAGTTTTGAAATAGCAGTACACTTTGAGGCCCCATGAAAGACTTGGCTAATTGTTTCTCTGTAGGGTAAATTGATAAACCACTTGCAAGACCCTACCCCTTTGGGTAACTACGTCTGGCCAGATGGGCCTGCTTCAGGGCAGAGCATTCTTTTGAGGGCTAGTCAAAGCTGGCCAGATCAACACATTTGAAAAAGGCCGTCATAAATCTGTCAAATCACCTCTGACTTGAACTAAGCCACTGAGCAAATATAACCCCAGGATCTTCTAGAGCAGTGGTTCTCAACCTTCTGGCCCTTTAAATACAGTTCCTCATGTTGTGACCCAACCATAAAATTATTTTTGTTGCTACTTCATAACTGTAATGTTGCTACTGTTATGAATCGTAATGTAAATATCTGATATGCAGGATGGTCTTAGGTGACCCCTGTGAAAGGGTCGTTAGACCGCCAAAGGGGTCGCAACCCACAGGTTGAGAACCACTGTTCTAGAGTGTTCTTGGGAGCTTTACTGGGAAGACTTTGAAAGGTACATAAAATTCTTTGAAAGTCTCCTCACCTGATAAGATTTCTCCACAGGTCATGACTCTAAGGAACTATTCCGAAAGGGCGGGTGGGTTAGCATTACCGAGATTTCCAGATTAGAGGCAATTGCACCACAATCTGGGGTGACAGGGTAACTTGAATCAGAATACATGGACCAGACGTAGCCTTCCCTGTGCAGCAACAGGCCAGTCTAAGAGACGTGGCACAACCACTGTCTGTTGCCAAGCAGGCGAAGTGATACAGCAGGGGCTGATCGGAAGGGGCCAAATGGGAATCCAGTTTCATGAGTTCTTGGCAACAGTGATGCTCACTGTTAGGGGTAGACTAAAATGCTAATGGGAACCAGCCAGCCCCCTGTGAGGCGTGAGACTGGGATTAGACCCAAGTCCTGGGAAACTGAACTGGCAGCAAGCAGCTAGGCGGCTGGAACACAGGCTCGGCCTACCTCAATGCCAAAGACCAGGGCAGAAGGGACCAAGCAGGCTACTCATATACTACTACTTCTTTTTTTTTTTTTTCTATTTTACAGCCATGGTCAAGGCTGTGCTCATAGCCACAGGCAAAAGGCAAAGGGTCTTCCCATCCCTGTCTTGATGGAGAGGAATGCAGCCTATAGGCTGGCCTCTATGGGCTGTAACAGGACAGGGTAGGATGGGTCTGGGGGTCAGTGCAAAACGTAGGGTGATGCTGGGCCTAGAACATCCTGATCTCAGAGTGGCCTAACTTAGGCAGGGCAATTCCCAAATCACATGTACTTCTTGGTAGGCCACCACCAAAGCCTTTGGTTCTGCATCTACATCTTGAAAACGTACTTTTATTTTAAAAAAAACACACACACACAAAAACCAAGCTCAACTTTTCTCTGGCTGAATGCATGCAGGTGAATTCTGCATTCAACATAGCTAACCACACATCCTTTGAAGACTGTTTGAATCCTTGGGGAAAGCTTGAGGAGGCAGGCTTAGCCTTCCTACTTTCCTCCAGAAGTGCACCACATCTTTGCTTTTGTGTATTTTTCCCAGAGGCTGGGAACCAGGCCCAAAAAATGTTGAAAAGAAAGGGTTTCCTAATGTGAAACAAATCCAGGGTCACGTTTCGATGGCACTAAATGTACCTGGGCAACGTCACATCCCGGTCTCGCTCTGAATTCTTATCAGTCCACACAGCAAGAATCCAGAAGCCGTTCCAAGTCCCGAGCCTAAACGTAAGCACCTTTCGCTGTCTGGAACCAGTTTCCACCATGCCACACAGCCCCCCGGAAGATTAGCCAAGATCGCTTTCAACTTACCACTTGCAGCTGCTGGGAATTCCACACGGGATGTTCTGCAGAGAGCAGAGCCGTACTGGGAGAGCCACGCAGCGAACACATGAATGTCTGCCAGCGCTGGCATCTAACAGCACCAGGATTTGCAAACATGTTGAATTGCTATTTTATTCAATAAATGGAACTTACAATAGAAAATAGATTTGGAGGTTACATCAAATTGTTTATCCTCTTACACTGGGCTGGGTAAAGCCATTATGCTTTGGTTATGAAGGCATTTCTGTCCGGAAGAAGCAAGAGGAGTTTCTGCCTTGCTTTACTAGACTAACATTAAGCACTCAGGACATACCACCACAAGACCTCTTCTCCCAGCACGAATTCCATCGTTTAGGTCAACTGATGCTAATTGTGCCCTTAGCTTCAGTGTTATTCATCCATGCTGTTTTCCTATGTGTTCTAAGAAAAAATATATTGCCCGGGTGGCGTGGCTCAGTGGTTGAGCATGGACCTATGAACCAGGAGGTCGAAGTTTGATTCCCGATTAGGGCACATGCCAGGTTGTGGGCTCAATCCCCAGGGTGGGGTGTGCAGGAGGCAGCCAATCAGTAATTCTCTCTCATCATTTATATTTCTCTCTCTCTCTCTCTCTCTCTCTCTCTCTCTCTCTCTCTCTCTCCCTCTCCTTTCCTCTCTGAAATCAATAAAACATATTTTTAATCTTTAATTTCTTTATTGATTAAGGTATTACCGCTTAACCCCTCACCCCCCAGTTGTCTGTGTCCATTGGTTGGGCTTATACGCACGCATACAAGTCCTTTGGTTGATCTCTCCCCCTTACCCCCACCCTCCCCTACTTTCCCTCTGAGGTTTGACAGTCTTATCGGTGCTTCTCTGTCTCTGGATCTAACCCTGTTCATCAGCCTATGTTGTTCACTATATTCCACAAATGAGTGAGATCACGTGGTATTTATCTTTCTCTGACTGGCTTAAAAAATATTTTTAAAAAGAAAGAATATTTATTTATTAATATATAATACTTAGTGGAAATTATATGCATATGTATGTGCCTGTATAGATACATGTGTGCATATATGTAAGTTTCCTCATTGTCAAGGCTGTGCCTTCTCCATCAGCTAATTGCTCTACAAGGCCAGAGGGCTTTGTCTCCTCCCTCAGTCTCAGAGATTCCTGGGAAGACGCTCTGCCTTCCCTGTCAATCAAGAGGCACGCTCATCCCAGGACTGGGAGCTCCCTGACCCTGTCAGGGAGGGCTCAGGAGAGAAGAGGCAGCATTTTCTGAACAGCGGGCAGTGAGCACACAGCCGAACACACAGGAGGAGGAAGAAACCCAAAGATTGGCCCACATAATAGCTACACTTACTTTGCCAGCATTTTCTATCTGAGCAAATGGGTGTGGTCATGATAAGAAGGTGACTATTCCCTCAAGTAAGTCGGGTATGCTATTTGATGGAAAAGGAAATTGTGAGAGAAAGTGTCTCATTTCTGCAGTTTGAAAGCAGGTAATGTCTGTAGTCTGGGTGTCTATTTACACTGCTTTTCAGCAATAAAGGGTAACATTACCTTAATAACCCGCTCATCTGAGGCAGAGAGGATACTTACGGCATCAGAGAAAGAGGCATTTACTCTGATGAGCCACTTTCCCCAAACAGTACAAGATCGACACCATTTGCCCAGGAGGTGGGTTTTTTTTTTAATTTCTAAAAATATTTCCTGGTTATGACATGTGATCTACTGCACAGGCACCCTTGGCTCGCTTTCTGCGATGGCTAATGACACCTCGGTTCCCACCCCTGTCAGAGAAGGGGGAAGGGAAAAATAAATGTAGCCCTAGACTTTGCAAGAAGAAAGTTTTACAAGGGAAAAGCCTAACTGTGCAATTGTGAGGCAGAAAATGGCTTCGTAATTTGATCTCGGTGTTTCCAGAAACACCTCTGGGAGGGATGCTCAGTCAGTGGGATAATGCCAGCTCCGTGCTCCTTTCTCGCCTTTGTCTCTTGCGAAGAGACCCCTGGACATTCCTGACCCAGGCACTGCTCTCTTTAGGCAACAGGCGCATTTATTTCAAAATGGCCCTCTTTTGACACCTGTTCAAAAGCTGCCGGATGACAAGCCACACCCACTCCCACACCCATAACCACAGGGCATTGTTCCTGGTTCCAGCCAGCTTAGAAAACCTCGTCTCAACTTGCACTTTTAAAAGGATCTGAGGACAGATTCAGGGGAAGGTGTGGTTTTTTTAAAAAATTTAATTGATATGGCCTGAGGCATACTCTGGTTTTGGGGGGGAGGGGGTGTGTTTTTTCATCTTCAACAACTAGTACTCACAATGCAAGCAGATGCCTTTTCTTTGACGGAAAAAGCTTGCTGGGCATTGTGGCAGTGATGGGGACGGGGGATGTGTACGCACAGTGAACGCATTCATTCGGGGACGCAGCTAAATCTAAATCTGATCATTTTGACCTTTGAAGAAAAGGTTGGGTCTTTTTTTACTTAAAAAAAAAAACCTGTCTAAAAAGGGAAATTGAAAGGCTAGGCAAGATCAGAGAAGGCGCGCTCAGTCTATTTGGCACGCTTCTAAGTACCGTCGGATGCCGCCAGCGTGGAAATGGATGCTGCTCGGTACAAAACCGTCTTATCTGTTCATTAACCGGCTCCAGAGAACCGGGAAAGCGCCGCTGGGAAACCCAGTGAACAGTTGACTCAGTTACGATCGTGAAACTAAAAATACTTGAAATGGACTCAACAGTCTTTAAAATGATTTTGAAATGCAGGTTGCAGTGAGGCAGAAGAGCATAGGATGTGGCTTCGGAATTCCTGGGTTCGAATCCTGGCTTACTCGCTGTCTAAAACACAGTAGGTGAAATCACGTTACCTCTCAGAGCCTGAGCTGCCTCCTCCTTCGTAAGAAGTGTTTCATCTGCAAAGAATAAACGAGAGATTGTCAAAGTGTTTTGTAAATTGTAAAGTGCTGGACAAATGTACTTTGCTCTAACCACCCTGTTACTAGATTATAAGATCTTTGAATTTCCTCTTGTGGAACTCAGGAATCTGTATTTCTACCCCCCCCCCGCCCCCGCCCTGCCGAAACACACCTTGCCTCTTTTTTTTTTTTTTTGTAATCCTTACCCAAGGATATTTTCCCATTATTTTTAGAGAGAGTGGAAGGGAGGGGGAGAGACACACAGAGAGAAACATCAATGTGAGAGAGACACATCGATTGGCTGCCTCCTGCACTCGCCCAGGCAGGATCAAGCCTGCAAAAGAGGTACATGCCCTTGACCGGAATCGAACCTGGGACCCTTCAGTCTGCAGGCTGACACTCTATCCCAGTGGTTCTCAACCTTCTGGCCCTTTAACAACAGTTGCTCATGTTGTGACCCAACCATAAAATTATTTTCGTTGCTACTTCATAACTGTAATGTTGCTACTGTTAGGAATCGTAATGTAAATATCTGCTATGCAGGATGGTCTTAGGCGACCCCTGTGAAAGGGTCGTTCGACCACCAAAGGGGTCGCGACCCACAGGTTGAGAACTGCTGCTCTATCCTCTTTGCCAAACCGGCTGGGGCAGGAATCTGTATTTTTAAACATGATTCCTTAAGTTTATTGTGCCATTAGGCTTGGGAACCAGCTAGGTGTGACCCCTACCTGGACCAGCAGCAGCTGCACCGTCTGGGAACTTATCAGAAATGCAAAGTCTCGGCAACTGGGAGGGTGAAATCCTGCATCCGGGTTTTTAATGAGCCCTCCTGGTGACCAAATCAAGCAAGACTGAGAACCATTGGTCTAGGCCGGCATTCCCTCACAAGCCATAGCGGTCATACAGATCACCTACAGGCCTTGTTAAAATGCCTGGCATGTCTGGGCGGGAGGGGTGAGGGGAGTCTGTGTGTAAAGGAGCTCCCAAGTGATATTAATGCTGCTGACCTGTCTTTAGGGAGCAGCAACCTGGAAGGCCCAGCTCCCTTTGGCAGAACAAGTGCCCACCCTACAAGGACCCCTCAGGCCCACACCTGACAACATTGCAGAGAGAATTTCTTGCCCTGCTCACATCCCACAGTTGAGGGGTGGGGTAAGAGGAGGGGGTCCCTTCTAAGTTGCCCAAAGGTCTCTGTGCCCAGTGGAGAAGCAGGAGGTACGGACGGGGAGGGTGATAGGGTGCCAGGGCCCTGTCTGGGTCACCCCTTTATATGGCTGGAACCCTGCTCGGACCCTGAAATCACAACCGAGGCTTTACTGGGGTCACCCCAGCCCCGGAAGGAACTGACTCGGTGTCTTCTGGAATCTTTTCACGAGGATGAGTTTTTGATAAGGAGAGAAAGACAGAAGTAGAGTTGGTTCAGGGTTCCCCCAAGATATAATTGTTTAAACCACAACCCAGTACCAGCTCCCAATTACTGTCTCCCTCACAGGAGCCCGCCTCTGGGGGAAATGTGGCCAGAGAAGACTTTGATGTCAGACTCAGGAGGATATTTCCAGGGATGGAAAAAAATAGACGCCGTATTCCAACAAGGAAACGCACTTGACAGAGCCCCGCCCTCCGTCCCGGCTCCGGGCCCCCCGTGCCAGCCTCCCTGACACGGGGCTTGTCAGAGAAGGAGGTGTTGAGAGGAGGTTCTTCTTGATGGGGAGAGCACCCTTCTGGGTTTTAATGAGATCATTTATTGTCTCTTTGCTCTGACGAAGATTGTAAATGTGACGGGTGAAATATAAAGAATAATTAGTCCCAGAGGTGAACCCATCCCCTACAATATGTCTTCTCTCCCTCTCAGCCTGTTGAAAAGTTTACTGCTTCCAGATGCGCCTGATTTCAACAGTTAAGAGGCGCTGGTTTCTTTTGAGCTGCAGACTTGTCAGGGGAAAGCTGGTTTTCGGGAGGAAAGGCCTACGCTGGAGAGAGGACTCCTGGAGAAACCGTTGCCATGGCAGAAAATACGGCCACAGGAGAGCATGGCTGGCCTCCCAGGGGCCTTGACCGCAAGGAGGAGGTGGGGGAAGGCCCTGGTCAGTGCCCATCACAGTAGCGACTCCTCACTAATTAGCTGTTAAGGAATCCGGTGGCCTCTGAAGGAGAAATGTGTGAGGAATGCTCCCCGGATCCTGCCTGTGCTCCCGCAAAGCCAGCAAGGAACTTCCTGCCTCCACGGGGCTTGGGGCAGGCCTCAGCCGCTGTCTGGAGCCCACACATCGGTCTCTGATAAACACCAGCTTCCCCCTCTTCAGAAACATAAGCTCTTAGTCCCTGCCAGTTGCCTGGTAGCTTGGAGAGAATCCTGAGCGTCCCCTGCCCCCACCTTGGGGGGAGTGCAGGATCCAGCCCTGGGACTTCAGACGGGAGAAAAGCGAATACCCTGCCAGAGCTGCTTTCCCCCTCATGCCCACTCCCTCCCTGAGGCACTGAAGCCGAAGGGTGCCCCCGAGGGGAGGACAGGGCGTGGAGAGGACATGGCCAGATGTGGGCTTTAGGAGGCTGGGCAACGAGGGAGCCCCCAGGGCTTGAGATCTCCCCCTGGCAGGAGGGGAAGGCATAGGGCCCAACAGATGCCTGTCTGTGAAGAGGGATTGAGGAGAGGGGACTGTAGTGGTAGGTGGGCCTCACTTACTTGGCCTGGGTGTGAGCTGAGGGAGTGGAAGGAAGGCAAGCCTGGTGGTGCAGAGAACAGACCTAATGTGGGGAAGTCCAGCACAGCAACCCCCTGCAGGGAGGAGGGGTTAGGGGGTGCGGAAGGGGGCTCAGTCTGTGAAAGTCTATGAATGCTATTACTCTCCTTCTTACCCCCATCCTCACTCATTATGCTCTCCGCTCCACAATTTCTTTGCTGGGATTCCTCAAACACAGTAAGTATACCCCCTAAGTCAGTGATGGCGAACCTATGACAGAGGTGACACTCGAACTCATTTTTTTGGTTGATTTTTCTTTGTTAAATGGCATTTAAAAATATAAAATAAATATCAAAAATATAAATCTTTGTTTTACTATGGTTGCAAATATCAAAAAATTTCCATATGTGACATGGCACCAGAGTTAAGTTAGGGTTTTTCAAAATGCTGACACGCCGAGCTCAAAAGGTTCGCCATCACTGTCCTAAGTCCTAGTTTAGGCTACTCCCAAAGCTGGGAGGAACACACATACACACACACACACACACACACACACACACACACACAGGGCTGACATCCATTATCCATGCTGAGGGCCCACAGAACTTTTGGGGGCTCACGAAAATGTGTTCTTTGCAGAAACAGAGGAAAAATGAAATTTTAGATAAACAATGTTTCATACATAATATTAGTATAGTCATCTTTATATCAATGCAGTCATAAGATATATTATTAACATTTTAAAAAAGATTTTCTATTGATTTTTAGAGAGAGATGAAAGGAAAGGGAGGAAGAGAGAGAGAAACATGGATGTGAGAGGGGAACATTGATCGACTGCCTCCTACATGGGAGCCCGAAACCCAGGCATGTGCCCTAACCAGGAATCCATCGAAACTGTTCCCTGCACAGGCCAGCATCCAACCAACTGAGCCACATCGGCCAGGACTGAAAAAAAAAATTTTTTTTTGAAGGAAAGGCGCCCATGGCCACAAAGGCAAAAATGCCTAGGACCCATGAAAGTCACAGTGTGGCCCTGGGACAGTGCTATTGTCCCCCCGTGTGACGAGTAAAGAAACTGAGGCCCAGAGAGGTGAGGTCTTGCTTCAGGCCCGGGGCTTAGGAGCGGTGCAGTTAGGATTCCAGTCTGACTCCCATAGCTCTGGTTCTTCCCCACGGTCTGTAGAGACTTGAAGGACTTGGGCGGGGGTGGGGGGGGGTGGGGGTGGCAGGGAGGAAAAGTTCGATGGGGAAGATGGGCCTTTTCTCTCAGCTGCTCTCATTTCTCAGAAATGGGACCAGGGAGGGCACCGGAGCCTCTGGCAGCTAAACATCTGCAAACAGCCGTCAGGGCGCATCTCCGCAGACTCTTGGCGCTGCTCCGTCTACTGCGGCCAGATGCGTATTTGCGGCTTTCCTCTTTGGCTCCTTTCCCCAGGTTTTCATTCCTTTTATTCTGAGATGGAGCTGAAATTTTTCCAGCAGGGCTTATGGTGGACACCCAGAAGTCAGCAGGGACTCCAAAAGGAAGTGAAGGCCGGAGAAGGGGGCCAAGAAGAGGGGGATCAGCCGAAAGCATACAACACTCAATCCTTTATTACCCACATGTGGCCTGACCGCTGGTGGACCGGCTCCAGGAAAATCTGAACCCCAGACTAAGCCTCACTTCAGGCTTCAGGCTGTCCAGGCCTGGATGTCTCCCCCAGAGCCAAGCTTTTTTTTCTTTCTTCTTTTTCTGTTCATATCGTAGCTGCAGAAAGCGCTGAGCTGAAGCTCAATAGACTTGGTCCCTCTAGCCCCAGAAGTGCCACAGACGTGAACTGTGTGACCCGGAGCAAGACACAAAACCTCTCTGGTTTTCTGAGTCCCCTCCTCGGGAAAGGAGAAAGCTGTTGGCCTGGGTGATCTTTGAGGTTCTAATAATGAAACAGAGAATCTGTGTTTCTAAGCTGATGAGTCTAGAAAGGTACCTCTGTTGCTACAAAAAAACAACAACACAAAAAACAAAACAAAAAAACAGTACCCAGCGCCGGCTGGTGTGGCTCAGTGGTTGGGCTTCCTCCCTGTACCAAAGGGTTACCGGTTTGGTTCCTGGTCCCCGTTCAAGCCCAGGTTGCAGGCTCCAACCGGAGGGGGGGGTGTGCAGGAAGCACCCCTTGATCTTGATGTTCCTCACTTTCTTTTCCTCTCTCTCTCTCTCTCTAAAAAAAAAAAAAAAAAATTGAATGAATAAACATGTTTTAAAAGGCAGTTCCCAATGTCCCAAAGGCCACTGATGTCCCCTTTGGTGAGTGTCCTATTGAGGACAATCCGGGCACTGCCCCTGGTCCGGGCGGGATAACGGAGGATGGGGACAGATCATCTGCGACAGACACGGCCCCTCCCGCCCGGCCCCGCGAGGCTCCGGCTGGGGCAAAGGCTCCTTCTTTCTTTCTTTCCTTCCCCCTCGTTAGTGGAGCTGAAATCTGATCGTGGAAAGTCTGGGGCGGGTCTCTGGCCCGGCCGGCTCGGGCTCCCAGCGCCTGGGGCGATTCCTGCTGGAGGAACCCGGGCTGGGCCCGCGAGGGGCGGAGGTCGGACACCCGGGGAACCGGCCGCTTTGTCTCGGGGCAGAGCTGGGAGGGAGCTAATTGCAGGGGCGGGGCGGGCGGGGGAGGGGGGCCGGGGGAGCCGAACGACACCTGACAGCTCCGGGAGCTCCCCGCTACCCGCCGCTGGGGGGTGGTCCCGCTAATCCCCTTCTTGAGAGGAAGCTAATTGCTGCAGCCCGAGAAGGCAGGATAAAAGCCAGCGTGGACCCACACCCACCAGGCCGGGAGTCATGGCATTTGCTGCTAAATTAATATAATTATATTACCTAATGCAAAAACCACGTTAAGAACTCCGGCTTTTGGCTCCAACGAGGAGCTGCTGATGGGTTAAAGGCTACATCTTGGTTTAATTCCCCTCTTTTTCCCATCCTCCTCCCCCCCTCCACCACCACCAGCAACTACAAATGTCAGAAATAAATTATCGAAACCAGATGTCAGGTTTTGGGTGCACATTTTCGGGCAGCCCTGTGCTAACAGATGCCTTGTATTAATAATGTACAGTTGTGACAGGAAATATGGTTTAGAGTCCTGGAAAAACATGAAAGCTAATTCCATTACCCCTTTTCATGGTACCTACTTCTTCTCAAATGCTCAACTGGTTTGGATTACAGCGAAACTTTAGAGGAAAAATGATTTGGTCTGAAAGGGTAACTGAGCCCGGTTTTCTAGCCTCTCCCCTCAAGCAGCACCCACCTTCCCAGGCACCTGCACTCCCGCATCCTGTGAGCAACTAACCAGGGATGAGAACAGCTGGACCAGGTCACTCCTCAGAGGAGACAGTCCCACGTCTTTCCTGTTTGTGAGGGCCCAGTAGACAGAAGAGCAGGGCCAGTGATCCCAGCTTCACACTCTTGCCTGGGACAGTCCCTTTAAACCTGGCCTACCCCCTCACACTTCACTTGGAGCAAAAATAAAAACAATAAAACACTTTTATGCTCCAGGAACCAGATAAATCCTGGTAATTGATCTCAGGAGAGAGATTATTAAGGGGCTAAGTGCAATGCTTTCCAGAACCGGGGGTGTAATAAGCATGAAGCCAAACAAATGCACAATTTGTTATCTGTATTTCATCACTTGATGCATTATAAGCAACTGGCTTGAAAATGGCTTTCCTCCAGGAGGGGAGAAGGCACTAAAATAGCTGTAACACATGCATTGACAGCTATGCTCTGTTGCTGAAAAATGTCTGCACTCTCCACGGCTCACACAGGCAAGCACACTCAGGAGGGTCGGAATGTTCCTACTCTATTCATTCAAGGGACAGATTCCCCTCCACTTCATGCCACTGCAAATGCAAAAAGAGAAAGCTCTTGGGGTTCTTCCTGCCCCCCTGATTTTCCATCTATGAAGAAACAAGACAACCGGCAAGGACATCCTAACCGTCCTGGACCTGTACGTGAGAAAGCTTTCCCAACCCAGGAAAGAACAGTGAGGTTGGGGGAATATCTACCAGTTCAGTTGGGTGGGACCACCGAGTCACGACATCCAAAATAATAGCTAATATTTATCGAGAGCTTACAATGTGCCAGACACTTCCTACTTGTTCACACACTTTCTGTCATCTAACCCTCACAATGCCCAAAAGGTAAGTGCTGTATCATTATACCCCTTGCTTACAGAGGAGAAAAAGGGGTTTTCGGGGTGCTCGGTCATCTGCTGAAAGTCACAGAGTTAGTGATGGAACCAGCACTCACAATGAAATCTGTCTGACTCCAAAGACTGGTTTTAACAACCTCAACCATGACTCACCCTGATGGGTGAGGAACGCGGGGCCTGAATTATGGGCAAATCCAAGCTGTGTCACTCATTTAGCAAACCTTTTTTTCAGGCAGTGTGCACAGTGTCCAAAATAAATGAACAAAAGGCTGCCCTGTAGAAGTTTTGTGTGAATGGCACTGATAAGACCGGGAGTAGAAGAAGCTACTGGGAGTCAGGAATCAGAGCCCCGGCTACACGCCCTGGCTTAGCCCTCACTGGCCATGAAGTCAAGACAATTAGCCTCCTTGTTTAGCTGCTGGACCTTTAAGGTCGACATGGTAATACTTGCCCTGCTTGTGAAGATTGTGTGAAATAACGGCTATTCAACCTTTTGACAAATACTCAGTGAACAGCTCTGTGATCTTGAGCACATTCCTTTCCCGTTCTGATCCTCGTTGCCTCCACTGTAAAATTATGGGATTGCATGAAGAAAATCCAACTTCCTCTCCGGCGCTGAAACTGTACGTTTCAAGGATGAGTGTTGTGGCCCAGTTCAAAGGAGCAAAAGCCAGGAAACAGAGGGAATGCCTCCCAAGAGGGTAGAGCTGGATAAATGACTGCATAGCCACACATGGGATAGTATGAAACCAAGGAACATGGAAAATCAGAGCTGTGCCAGGTAACTTAAAAGGATTTCTATGAGGTGGGATTGAGGCAGAAAAGTAAGACATGGGGTAAAGGTGAATAAATGATCCCACGTTTGCAAAACAATGAACGGCACTCCCTCCAGTGAGTGTAGATGTATATAGTCTATATAGAAGTATATGAGCATAGAGAAAAATATGGAAAACCATCCTCTACATTAAAGGCATTAAGGTGGGAAAAAATGGGGCCAGGGCTGACCATAAAAAGAAAATGGAAAAAGATGATTGCATTAAAATGAATTTCTTGAAAAGTCTACATATGCTCAACAGGTACATTTGTGTAAAGATAGGTATGTGTGGATATGCTACTTTTTAGAAGATGAACCATTTATAAGTTATTTGAAATAAATAAATAAAAATTTCATTTAGACTCTGTCTAGATGCCAGAGACTGCTCACGTACATAGAAGTACCAACCTACTGGTGCTTCCATCCAGTTGGCTGTGTATCAGTGGGTATTTAAAACAGAAACTTCCCTGAAACTAATATTGTGTGTCAACTATACTTTAATAATTAATTAAATATATTTTGTCTGAGAAGTAAAATAAATAAGCAAATAAGTAAAAACAAATAAAATAAAATAGAAAAAATCCCCTAATATAGTTCAAATATTCCCCCTGCCCTTTAAGCAGGTTTACACTACATATGTGCGTGGGAAACCCTTTTCTCATATAAAGAAAACCTCCCCAGCTCTCACCCAAGTGCTTTTTGCGTTCCACAAAGGCAGGTGATGTGAGTGAGCAAAGGCCCTGCCCTCAGGGCACCTACCTTCTAGTGGGGGAGCCATGATAAAAACAAACAAACACCAAGTAAATAAAACATACAACAAGGAGTGGTGCACACTATCAATAAGAATGAAGAGGGGAAGGGAGCAAGAGAGAAGAGGGTACTTGGCAGGAAACTCATGAAGGTGTCGAGAGAAGACCTCCCAAGGAAGTGAGATCTAGGCAGAGACTTGAATGCAGTGAGATGGTGAGTGGCGTGCAGTCCAGCCAGAGGAAAAAGACCAGGAGGAGGAAGGGAGTTTGGTGTGTTAAGGAACCAAGTTTTCAAGCAGGGTGGAGACACAATCTGATTTGTCTCATCCCCACCGTAGCCACCGCTCTCTCCCACCTGGTCCACTGCTATACCCTCTAGCTGGTTTCCTGGTTTCTGTTTCTTGTGTTCCATGGTCGATTTTCCACACTTGCAGCCTGAGTGATCCTTTTAAAATGCACGTAAGATCATGTTACAACATGTGCAAAACCCTCCAAGAGCTTCCCATCACTGAGAACAGCACTCAAGGGCCTTACCTTGGCTGACAGGCTCCCCAGGATCAGGTTCCAGCTGCCTCTCTGGCCTCGGCTCACCACATTTTCCTCTTTATTCACTCACTGGCCTCCTTGCGTTTCCTTGTACAGGCCAAGCACATACCTGCCTAGGCCTGGAGTTCCTGTAACTGGACCATGATTCATCTAATTGCTCCAGCCATGGATTTCAGAGTCATTCTTGACTCCTTTCTTTTCTCACACTCCACAGCCAATACATCAGCAAGTCCTGACAGGTTTACATTCTAAAGAGATCCCAAATCAGATTACTTATTATCACCTCTATCAACCACCCTAATCCAAGTCATCAGCACCTCTCACCTAGATTGCCATAGCGGTCCTCTAAATGGCCACCTCGCTTCCCAACTTGACCCCTTCACAGCCTGTTCTTCCCCCAGTAGCCAGAAGGAACCTGTTAAAACATTTATTCAACATTTAAAAGCCCAGCTGCCATGGCTCAGTGGTTGAGCATTGACCTATGAACCAGGAGGTCACGGTTCAATTCCCAGTCAGGGTACATGCCCAGGTTGTGGGCTTGATGCCCATCAAGGATTCTTTCTCATCATTAATGTTTCTATCTCTCTTTCCCTCTCCCTTCCTCTCTGAAATCAATAAAAAATATATTTTAAAAAGAATAAAAAAATATTTATTTGGCCCCGCTATGTGGTAGGGTCTATGTTAGATGCTGGAGGTTCAGCATTGGGAGGGAAGGTTTGGGGGCAGGGGGATGAAAAGTTTGGTTTTATACATGTTAACATAAGCAGTCGGCTCAATTGGTCGATATTATAAAAAACATTTGAGTATGTAGATAGAGCACTAGCCGTGGCACTTTATTGTTGTACCTTTAAAACTTCAGTTTTACAACTTCAGCCCTCAGGATGCTCTAACTTTCCCCAGAAAGGGGAGGCTCTGCCCAGTTGGTAGTAGATGCCTTGATATCACATTCCAAACTATTGTGTCTGCAATGGACCTAAAACCTAGTTTGGAATAACAAAATTTTCAGACATTTAAAAATGAAAAATAGAATTCTTTGCTAAAGCATACCCATTTGGACAAGATTATCAGGAAGCAAGCTTTTCAATAAAACACATAGTCAAGGCTACCTATCTACTGACTCAGGTCAGTTCCAAAAAGGATTAGAGGGAACGACTGAACAGAATTGGTTAATTTTAACAGTCATCAATCACAATGGAAGCTTGGTCTAATGTCCAAACTTTGATTAAAATGCTTCTTCCAAGTTATTTCATTTTATTTTGTTTTTTCCTTTGG
Organism: Myotis lucifugus; assembly: GCF_000147115.1. Lineage (NCBI taxonomy): Eukaryota > Metazoa > Chordata > Mammalia > Chiroptera > Vespertilionidae > Myotis > Myotis lucifugus. Next base: position 5,542,313 of record NW_005871113.1, read on the forward strand.
ATGTTTGCCCCAAGTACCTGGAAGGCAAGGATTATGTTCATTCCTCATTTGCCCCGAGTGCTTGGTACAATCCCTGGCACAAAATAAATGCTTGTTGAATGACAATTAAACTTTCCTAGGGCAAACTTTAACTCTAAGTCCTCTATCCAAACTGGGATAAATTTGGCATAAAGAAATACCTTTCTAGCTTTTTATGGGCATTTCAGCAAGAAGAGTGTTATGACTGCCCTTCTCCCTGGGCAAAAACTAAAAGTTTTTCCATTGTTCTCCACTTTTTTCCCTTCTTTCAAAGCTTCTTATTTAAAAAAAGTTCAGTTGTAGGAAACAGGAACAATTATACCCATGTTAAACAGAAATATTATTTACTATCAGGAGTTAGGTGGCTGAATTTGTTAGAAGGGCTGAAGCAGCAGGCTCTAGACTGCTCCTCCTAAAATGACTCTCAGAACACCAGGAATGGCCCAGTGGGGGAGCTGCCACCTACTGTGGGTGAATCTGAAGCTGATGAACTAAGAAACCCATGTGGTGGCCCTAGATGGATTCAGGGATAAAGAATCTGTCATCTTCACCACCACAGCCACTACCTCTTGACACCTACAAGGCATCACTGGAAGGCTGCTGTAGAAAAACACAGTGTATACACAGCCATGCTTGCTGCTAGTTCCAGGATTCCTCTGGGTGAGACCCTGAGGTAGGACAAGCTGGGATGCTTGGTTCTCGGGGAGACGCTCAACAGCCAGAGTTGCAGGGAAAGGGCCTTAGTCTACTCGCATGGACTACCGTAGCTAGTTGGCAGAACCTATTCTTTATCCAGTTCCCTAGCTGCAAGGGAGTCAGAGAAATGAGAGTTGAGTTTAGCAGCCTCTGTAATACAAGAACTCATATTCAGAATGGTGGACTAGATACTGAAGGTCAATCAACCATAACCACCACAGTCCTTTCACTTATTTGGCAGAATCACGGTAATTCAACTAACACAGCATTTACTCTATGCCTATTTAAAGAAGAAAGAAGCATCTGTGGCAAACCTAGCATGAGAGCATTAAAATCCCCCATGAACAAACAACTACCCACTTTAACAGGAGGAGGTATTACAACTCAACTCACACGAAGGCACACACCATCCTTGCTGAAGCTGGAAATGGGCAGCAAGGAGCAGAGAGACATTTTAGGTGGTGAAAAGGAAGGAGGAGGGAAGGAGAAGAATTTCCCATTTGAATAGGAATCTTTTACTTCAGAATGACTTCTCTGTGGCTGTGCCGAATGTCTTTCAGTCAGTGTGCTGGGTGGGAAAGAGACACAGCTGTACCCAGTCTGAGGGGAAGAATCCATTTCCCACTTCTAGAGGCCCCTTGGGGTCCGGCTCAGTGAACTTCTCTATATATAATTGGTTATAATTAACACAAAATTTGACAAAGGAAAAAATAGATAAAATGGAGAGGGCCGGAGGGTAGGAATTGAAGGATTCTGAGGGGGTCTTTGTGGAGAACACAGTTAAAACAATTATGGGACTGTGTACAGGCAGTGTGTACATGACAACAGAACCCAACAGTGGTTGAGCATTTGGTTGAGAACCAGAGGTGCAGGAGGAGGCCCAAAGCCACTCAGCTTGTCTGCACAACCCAGATAGGGTTCTACCTAGAACCATCCCTGGCACCAGAATGCCCATCTGGTGAAGGCTGATGAATCAATGGCAGGACTGCTCCCTGCTGTGGCAAGACCCATTCAAGGACACTGGCCAAAGACTGAATAAGTTTATAACATTTGTAAAGTCTCATGATCTTCTGTGAACATCTCGACCTGGATAGTGGAATCTTTTCTGCACTCTCTTCAATAGTGATATACCATATCTGTAACAGGATTGTACTTCTATTTTTTTTATTGGGAATATGTTTCTCCAAATGAATAAAATTCATGAGATTATGAGAGAGAGAGAGAGAGAGAGAGAGAGAGAGAGAGAGAGAGAGAAATGACCTTTGGGGAGTGAGACTGATTTAGTCAATGACCAATGAGGTCTACCAGAAGGAGCTATGGAGATGGTGAAAAGAAAGAGGGGCCAGGTGAAGAACAAATGGAATTGATTCTTAGGAAAGTGTGCGTGAGGAATTCCTTCTGCTTGTCCCTTGATGAAGCTCAACAGCCTGGAATAACAAGGAGAACAGCCAACTCCACTAGGGCTTTGCTCCTGGACCGCCTGCTGCTCACCTTAAGCAATGGACACCGTGCTGCCCTCCCCAGGTAGGCTTCCAGGGCCATCAGAGACGAGCCAGCAGCTGCCCCTAGAACCTCCCTTGTCATATAGAGCCTGGCTTTCATTCTCTTCAGTGACCTCGTGGACTTCTCTGTCCTTGCCTGTCTCTGTTCAGGATTGCTAGAGTCAGGATCCTTGTCAGATTAACGGTTAGATCCCTCCTTTCTCTGTGCCTCAGATTCCGCATCTCCAAAATAGAGGGAATCAAACTGTTCACCTCAAGGGGTTGTTGAAAGGTTAAATTGAGGTGTAATTAGTTGACATTATATTAATATGTAATTATATTTTATTGATTTTCTACAGAGAGGAAGGGAGAGAGAGATAGAGAGTTAGAAACATCGATCAGCTGCCTCCTGCACATCTCCTACTGGGGATGTGGCCGCAACCCAGGTACATGCCCTTGACCGGAATCGAACCTGGGACCTTTCAGTCCGCAGGCCGACGCTCTATCCACTGAGCCAAACCGGTTTCGGCATAGTTGACATTATATTAATATATGATTAGAACCAGAAACTGGCACATGATAAGTGCTGACTATACAGTCAGCATTTGTTGTTTTATTTCAATGAATTCTTTTCAGAAGCTGGAGATCACGGATTGTCTAGAGACAGGCCATGGTGGAGAACTGAGAATGGGATGGGGAGGGGAAGGATGTGGATGGGGAAGTGATAAAAGCTGCAGTCAGGGAGAATGACTGAAGAAACTTTGGCCATGGATCGTGGTAGCAAAATGTCAGAGGCTGACCAGCCCGATGGAATGGAGCCTAGAAGCAGATAAAAGTGACTAGGAGGAGGAAGTAACATGGCTGGACCACGATGGGTTAGAATACAGATTTGGCTACTATACTAGAGGTCAAAATAATGGTGTATCTAAAAAGAATATTTCTGTTACTAAACATCAGGTAGATGGCGCAGGGCTGGGAAGGAGATTCTGTGGAGCTGGAGAATATACGCTTCTTCCGTGTTGCTGTAGAGCTCGTTTTCTTCCATCTGCTCCATGTGGTTTCACCTCCTGATCTAAGATGACTCCTCCAGCTCCTGCCATTACTTCTACATTCCAGCCAGTGAGAAGGGCAGAAGAGGTGGTGGTGGACACATCCTTTTCCTAAAGGAATGATCTAGAAAATGCACATATCACTTCTGCTTAGGTCACATTGGCCAAGGCTCAGCCACACATCCATACTGAGCTGCCAAAGAGGCTGAAAATGTGGTCTTTAGCTGCGTAGTCATGTGCCCAGCTAACCTTGGTGGGTTGTTTCCTAAAGAAAGGAAGCCCGACTAGTGTGGCTCAGTGGTTGAGTGTGGACTCAGGAACTAACAGGTCACCAGTTCGATTCCCAGTCAGGGCACGCCCGGGTTGCGGGCTTGATCCTCAGTAGGGGGTGTGCAGGAGGCAGCCGATCGATAAAGTTCTTCTCTCGTCATTGATGTTTGTATCTCTCTATCCCTCTCCCTTCCTCTGTCTAAAAATCAATAACAACATATTTAAAAAAAAAAAAGGAAGGGGAAAATGGATATTGGGACATTTTAAGGATTAAATGTGCTATAGGACTAATGTATATTTAGGGAACTAAATGGAAATTTTATTCCTAATGATTTCCAAAAATACCTGGCAAGGTTGTACCATTTCATTTGTGACAAATATTCAAAAGGCCAAACTGTATGTGGGGATGGAAGCTGGAAGCTTCCTCCAATGACCACACCACTACCTGAGTACCAAAGCCACTTCTCTTATTATTGTTGACGGAAAAAGACTTGAATTGTCTGAATCCTCTGCAAGAAAATATTTTGAAGATTATTAAGTCAAATGACTATTAAATAAACTTTCTTTCTCTTGACTGGCTCCATCCATTACCACTGAGATTTATTAAGCAGCTTACCTTTCCTGAGCAAGGATTATTAAAGGCCAGACAACGCCAAGCTTTTTAAGTTTGACAAAAATGCTCACTTAGATTATTATTAGATTCTGAGATATGCTCGAAGGTGATGAAGGAGCTTTTTGGAATGGAGCCAAATGCTAATGCTGATTTCAACAGCTGAGCAAGATCTGTGCAGGCACTCCAGGATCACTCCCCTGTTCTCCACCCTGCTGTTAAATGCCTAAAACAGAGGTTTGCATCCGTTGAAACGTTTTTATTTGCCCCAAGTCCTTTCTGGAGGGAGCTGGGATACAAATAAACCACAGGATGGGTATTTCCCCAGTTTGACAGTGAGAATAGGGTCCTTTGTTTTCCCCCACTCCTCTTCTGATAGGGATGTATCACTTTTTAACATGAACATATCAAAAGTATGCTATTTCTGAAAATGGATCGGTATTAGAACCAGAGGGCTTTTTTTAAATCTTGCAATTGCCCTGTTATGAAAACTGAGAAAGGAGAGAAGAGAAAAGAAGGAGAGAGGAAAAGAGGCACTAGGTTCTTAACCTTTTGACCTTTTGGGACCAAGACCACTTTGACAGACTAGGGAAGCCTATTTCCAAATGTGGCTTCAAATACATAAAATAAATACATTGGTTTATCCAGGAACCAACTTTATTGAGACAGAGCTCTACTTACAGCATCCTTTGGATGTCTGTAGACGCCAGATGAAGATGGTTAAATAAAGTTTTACTGAAGTACAACTCTGCTCATTGGTTCGCCGACTGTCTGTGCTATAACAAGTAGAATTGAGTAGTTATGACAACAGAGAACAAAGACTGTATGGACCTCAAAGCCTAAAATATTTACTAATTGGCTCTTTACAAAAACTTTATCAACCCAATGTAGTAAGGACTCTATACATTCTCCTTTCTCCTTTATTTCCCTCCTTTTTCTGAAAAGAGACCAACAAAAAGAAAAAATTTGGAAATGAAATGTACTTTAGGTTCATCTCGTCTAACCCTTATACAGAGGTAGGATGTCGATCTCCTGAAGGCTATACAGTTCTGCCTCAGTTTCCTCATCTGTAAAATGGGAACATTTTAAGGATTAAATGTGCTAAAATATATGCAAAGCAATCAGATAAGTGCCTGGGCCATAGGTTTGCTATTTTTACTCTCATTGTTATCTGTTCTATGAACTTCTGAAAACTGTGTCTTTTTTAGTTTTTATATAAGTAATCCACATCCTTTCTTGCAGAGAGCGGGAGAGAGGGGAGCCGAGAGGGGGGCCGAGAGGGGGGGTGGTAGCTGCAAAAGCAGAGACCAGCAACCCAAAGCAGCTGCTGGCACCAAAGGCTGCTGGGTGGCTCCCCCCTTAGCCCCAGCCCCAGCTCAGCCGGCCTGTGCTAATAGAATTCAGACGGTAATACAATCCCCAGGCTCTGAATTCCTAGAGGATACTGGCTGGGGGCTACTGGGAAGCTGGCAGGAGGCTGGGAGGCAGAGAGGGCTCAGATAAAGATCAGATACAGCCCCTCCCCTTCCCTCCGCAAACCCTCCCCCCCCACCCCCCCCCACCCCCGCCCGCCCCCCATTCCACCGGGACTGCCTCCCTAAGCCAGGCCTCAGCACAGGTTTGCAGATTTCCTCCAATTGGCTGCCTGGGGGAAAAGTGTTCAAGTCCAGAGAGCCTCAGGAATGGAGAGTAATCAGGCCCAGGTGCAGAGAAAGCTCCCCTCCCTTCCTCTCTTCTTGCTGCTTCCACCCCGACCTGGGAGGAGACAGAAGTGGCCAGATCCAGGAGGGCCTGTCCTAGTGGGGAAAAACCTGGTGGCCAGGGTTCCTCTTGCCCTCCCCGGAGTCCTGCCCAGTGGTGGAGCTTAGAGACACCCTCGCTGCTACCTTGCCAGGGAGCCTGGATCTCCACAAGGCTTTTGTCTTTTTTCTTCCTCTAGGACAGTGGTCGGCAAACTCATTAGTCAACAGAGCCAAATATCAACAGTACAACGACTAAAATTTCTTTTGAGAGCCAAATTTTTTAAACTTAAACTATATAGATAGGTACATTGTTATTAACTTAATTAGGGTACTCCTAAGGCTTAGGAAGAGCAACACTCAAGGGGCCAAAGAGCCGAATGTGGCTCTTGAGCTGCAGTTTACCGACCATGGCTCTAGGATTAACAAATGTGGAAGCAACAAATACGAGACAGTTGGGACAGAGCAGGAAGGAGGTCAGAGAACACACAGAGAGGAAGAGACACAGGCCCTTCGCACCCCCAGGCTGTAAGGACACACTGTCTCTGCTTAGATCTTCCCGTCTGGGGCACAAGGTGAGGCACCCCCAGGATGGGAGAGGAAAGCAGCAGCCGGGCAGCTGTGACACTGTCTCTGACAGGAGCGGATGGTGCGGGGACCTGCGGAAATTCCTTCTTCACTCTTAGGAACCAAATTCCTGGCTAAGCAGAAGAACTATGGCAACACACTGCGGAAAGCGCCTCCTGCCTTCTCCTCACTGAAGGCTTGTCTGCACCAGGCTCGGGATGGGTGCTTCTACAGAAGTTGATTCTCAGTGTTCATGGGAGTTGTTCATGCGAGTGGAGTCGCTGCGAATCCTGAGGGAGCAGCATTGAAGCACCGCTCCTGGGGGAACACCGGGTTAGGTTCCTGGGAGGCCCTGGTCACAACAGTTTGGTCAACCCCTGTTTTGTGCGAGCGTCTGTTTACTTAAAGTATATTGAACTCACAGCTGACAGCATTGAACTCACGGCCTGGACTCACCGCCGACAGCTCTGTAACTCATGCCCGACCCTAGCCTACCTAGCACACGTGTTTTCTCTGCAAGGCACATCGCAGCCTACTGTGCTCAGGAACACCAGACAGCCCGTCAGCACTACACTTGGGGGCATTCTAAACAGTGAAACCGTCAACAAAAAGCACAACAATGACAAAGACACGGCACTAAGTAGACCACGAAAAGGACACTTGTCTACGGCCTGACGGCTGAAATGAGAAGGCAGAGTGTGCCTTGTTCGCCCTCAGCGGGGAGCGTGGGTATCAGGTGACACATTTGCTGCCACTCTGTGCATGTTCAGGAATGATGCCGACAGCACGGCAAATATTGATCTGGGGCTTACAAACCAATTCCAGTGAGTGGGCGTAGTCGCAAATACGGAGCTTCGCAAATAATGAGGATTGACTGTACATTATCTCATTCACTTTTTCTAACAGTCTCATGTGGTGGGAATCACGACTCCCATTTTAAAGATTGGAAAACTGAGACTCACAGGGGTTATGCAACTTGGACAAGGGCATACAACTATCAGGCGATGCTTTGTACTTCTCCTGCATCAAATTTAAGATATTTCATTTGGAAGAAATACTGCCAGAGAAGACCAGCCTGCCTTAGTCGGTCCTTTAGTCAACATCTATTCACTGTACCTAATTGGACTTGTTGTGCTATTGCTGTGAGTTGGTGTGTTCAAATGCTCTGATTTGGGGATGCTTCAGGGGATGAGAAACTATCCCCTCCTTCCTCCACCCCCATATTGGTGCTTCCTGAGTAGAGAGAGGGTCTCTCCTGCTGTTTGTTCAAGCAGATTCTTGAAAAATCAACCCCAAGCTTTGGGCAGAACTTTGGTGGATATGGAGATCCATGAGGGCTAGAGTGGGTGCTAGAGTGGGTGTTCATGGAGAGGACTCTTGAAGCAGGCCTCGGATGGTGAGTGGTATAGATGAAAGAAAGACAGGAAGGAAGGGAGAAAGGAAGGAAGTGCAGAAGGAAGGAAGGAAGGAAGGAAGAAGGAAGGAAGGAAGGAAGGAAGGAAGGAAGGAAGGAAGGAAGGAAGTCCAGGCGTCAGGAAGGTAGAAACAGGCATAGTATGGCTGGGTTTGGAGGCTGAGGCTGCACAAAACAGCACATTCTTTTAGTTTCCTCCCAAACAACACTGAGTGGAGCCCAGGGAAAATGCCTCTAGGTCCCTTGCCAGTTACAATAGGACTTGAGCCTCTTCCAACTTCTGAGCCCCTGGGCATAAAAGGCCAACGCAGATACCCAGCCGACAATAGGTCATGCCACCGAGAAGATGAAATTCCCTGGCTGGGGTTCTCTGGCACCCATCTTTATCTTCAGAAACCCAGGGCTATCTTTTTCTCGCTAATCTATTATATGTGTTACTCAATCCACCCTAATCTGGCTTCTGCCCCCTCACTCTAAATAAAGCCATTGTAATGATCAATTACCTTGGTGTCCATACATCCGTGGCACATTTTTCAGCCCTCAACTATTTGGCTACTTCTCTCCTAGAATGTAATCACCGTGAAGTCAAGAAATTTTGCATTCACTACAATAGTCCCAGAACCTAGAAAAGTCTGGCATAGAAGGTGCTTGATAAATGAATGAGTGAAGTTTCTTCCAGTGGCTTCTGTGACACCATCCTCTCCAGTTTTCTTCCTACCTCCTTGTTGTGCCTTCTCTGTCTCCTCTGTAGACTCATCTTCTTCATCCTGCCATGTGAGATCACTCCACGCCCCTTCTAGGCTCTTTCCTCTTCCCATACAAATGCTCTTTCCCTGGGCTCTCTTACCCATTACCTTCAATTACCATCCACGACAGAGGGTCACATCTATATATTTCTTCCATCCCGTGTGTGCATCTTACAACCTGACACTCTTCCACTGAAAAGTGGGGTCTGAGTTTCCTCTCCTTGAATCTGAGTGGCAGCTTATGACACCCTTGGCCCATGAAATACGGTGGAAGTGACACCGAGGTTGGGTCATGTAAAGGATACAGTTCCCACCTGGCTTTCTCTCTTGGGGTTGTGACTTTTGGAATCAATCCATCCTGTTGTGAGGAAGCCCAAGCCACAAGGAGAGGCAACATGTGGGTGCTGCAGCCAACAGCTAAGCAGCTAAGCAGCTAAGCTAAGGTCTCAGCCAACAGCCAACATCAACATCAGATAATTCTAGAGTCTTCCAGCTGAGGCCTCAGACATTGCAGAGCTAAGCCATCCCCTCTGTGCCCTGTCCAAAGTCCCCAAACACCCAAACCACAAGAGATAATAAATGATTCTTGTTGTTTTAAGTCACTAAGTGTTGAGGTAATTTGTAACTAAGCGAGAGACAACCAGAATACCATCTGAATGCTGATATCTCCTACAGTCATATTTCCACCCCAGTCTTCTCCTTTGATCTCTAGATCCATATTCCCAAATGCCTACTCATCATCCCCACTGGGAAAGTCCCAAAGGAATTGAAATCTCACCATGTCCAAAACTGAACTCTAATTTTCCCACAAGTCTGCTCCTTTTCCAGTGTTTTCTTCCTCGGTAACCGGCTCCACCTTTCTACCATTTTTACAACCCAGAAATCTAGGACTCATCCTTAACTCTTTCTTCTCTCTTCTGGCCCATGTTCTGCCCATTTTATCTCTTAAATGTCTCTCTGATCTGACAGCCTCTGTCAATCCTCACTACCAGTCTGGTCTAAACCACCTGCCCCGACCCCTACAGCTATTCTCCATCTTCCCAAATCTCTCTTGCTTCTCCCCAGTCTGTTATTCACACTTCCACCAAAGCGATCCTGTGTAGGACATTTGAATGACGTTGCATGCATCTTGAGATCAAGGTCAGAATTGCCAAAACCGGTTTGGCTCAGTGGATAGAGCGTCGGCCTGTGGACTCAAGGGTCCCAGGTTCGATTCCGGTCAAGGGCATGTACCTGGGTTGTGGGCACATCCCCAGTGGGAGATGTGCAGGAGGCAGCTGATTGATGTTTCTAACTCTCTATCTCTCTCCCTTCCTCTCTGTAAAAAATCAATAAAATATATTTAAAAAAAAAAAAAAAAAAAAAAAAAAAAGAATTGTTAGCACGTGCTACACGGCCCTAGGAGACCTTGTCTAACCTCTAAAAGTCTATGTCATCTTCCCCTGGATCTCTGCTCTGCCCTTTGTCGATTCCTGGGTTGAACTGTGTTCCTCCCAACAGAGGGAAGGACACATGTGGTCACCCTCCCGGGAAAATCTCCTCTGTGCTCCGTCTTTCACCTTGTTCATTTCTGTTCGTCCTTCAGCTCTTAGCTCAATCAAGGAAGCCTCTCCTGCCTCTTCCCACACCCCCTGGAAGGTCTCCTGTTAAGTGATCTCATGGCTCCAGGCACTCTTTAACCACAGCATATCTCTGTCTATAATTGCATATCAGCCAAGAGATTAGTTGATCAATATCTCCCCTACAAGACCAAAAGCTCCAGGCTGGCAGCAACCATTTTGTTCCACCCCCAGCACAGTGAGAAGGCATTATCCGGAGCATCTGCTGCTTGTGGGATGAATGACTTAGGGAGTGGATCCAAGGTGGATAAGAGCAACAAGCTCCAGCCTCGAGAGCCAGGAGCGCATTTCTGTTTTACGAGCCCCGTGAGCCAGGGAGACTTTGTCATGAACTACACAGCACCCCTTGCCCTTTCCCGAAGACATGTTTTCTTTCTAACAGAATATAAATTTCCTTCAGGTTTTAGATTCCAGCACCAGGGTGGGTGGGGGTGAGGGATCTCAATTAGTTTAAAACTATCATGGTAATTCCCTTGCCCAGATTTAGGAATAGGCATGAGACACAAGGCTAGTGAGGCGGGAAGGGAAGCTGAGTTTTTAAAAGGGACAGGCAAAGGCGCTTGGGTGAAGATGTGATGCTTGGAGTCATTGTGGTCACGTGGCTCTGAGGGAACACAGACCCCCAAAATAGCCAAGGCAAAGCCTACCGATGGAGAGAACACAGCTCTTCAATGAGCAAATAAAATAACCAATCCCAGAACTGCTTGCGAGATGGAACAATAAATTGTCCCTTATTGGTTTAAGCCAGGGTTTCTCAACAAATCACCACTGACATTTTGGGCCACATGATTCTTTGTGGTGGACAGCAGTCCTTTGCGTTGTAGGATATTGAACAGCATCCCTGACCTCTACCCTCTAGATACGAATAGCACCCCCACCCCCATCCCAGTTTCGACAACCAAAAATGTCTCCAAACATCTCCAAATGTCCCCTAGGGGATAAAATCATCGCCAGTTGAGAATCACTGGTGTAAGCCAACTGAACTAAACTTTCTATTACTCGAGACCAAAAGCATCTTATAGATAAACATCTGAACTTTGTTTACTCATAACAGACTAAGGTCTTTTCACCTTTCCATACCCACCTCTGCCTCCAGACTCAGACCTGCTCACAGACTCATTCACACGATTACACCTTCCCATCAACCCCCTTCAATCCTGGGCTTTCTTACCTCTGCTTTACATGAGCTCTCCATACTCACTCACCGCTGCTACCACATCCCAACCATCTCTGCTGTCACCATCTCCTGCCACTTGCTGTGGAGCTGATGGGGGTGCTCTGTGTCATGCTCCTGCTCTGACACAGGTCTCTGCTATTTCTCCCAGGCATCAGGGTGAGGCTTCTAGAAGTTTCCTTTAAACCTCCCCTACCAAAGCTCTTTCCCATCCCTCCATTTCTGCCTCATTTGCTTCATCATCTACCCTTCCTTCCTTCCTTCCTTCCATCCATCCACCCATTCATCCTCCTATTCATTCATCTACCCATTCTATTCGTCCATCTGTCTGTCCACGTGCCCATCCATTCATTCACCCATCTATCCACTATTCAACATTTATTTTGCACTCTTACTATGTGCTAGGAGCTACAATAGTCACTGGACAGCAAATTGATTAAGATACAGAACTTGTCCTTAAAGAACACACAGTCTGGCCCTAGCTAGTTTGGCTCAGTGGATAGAGCGTCAGCTTGCGGACTGAAGGGTCCTGGGTTCGATTCCGGTCAAGGGCACATGCCGGGGTTGCAGGCTCGATCCCCAGTAGGGGGCATGCAGAAGGCAGCCGAGCAATGATTCTCTCTCATCACTGATATTTCTATCTCACCCTCTCCTTTCCTCTCTGAAATCAATATATATATTTAAAAAAAGAACACACAGTCTGGCTATGAAAACAGCTTGCTCAGTCAATGAGAAGTGCTACTAATGGTGAAGATCTCAGGCCTATTAAGAACAAATGTGTTTTCACACCCTATGTATCCCTCACATTTAATTAGGTTTTCAAGAGGATGCTAGAGACGATCTTCATCTGTACATGAAGCAGGTCTGGTAGGACTGCATCTGCCAATACGGTTAATCCAGTTCCAGTAACTGCATGAACTTGGGAAAACGAGAAGGCCTAAGTTTAAACATATTCTGTTAAACTAGACTTTTTTTCTTCTTCCCCTCTGGTCTTTTCTCCAACTGGTCTGAATTAGTGAGGTCCAGCTGTTTCTATTTAAAGAAAAAGGCAACAAAATCTTTAGGGCGTGCCTCCAAAACTCATGCCAGAAGACACACACACGCACATGCACACACACACACATACACACACACACACCATCGCCACCACCAACTCCATCATCCACACACTGTGCCCCAGGGACAGGGACACACACTGACACACACAGTCAAGCAGTTAAGGAAAAAAAAAAAAACAACCAGCAACTGGGCATCAGCTCAAACAGCTTGCAGCTAAAGAAATGGAAGGACAGCGGTGAGAGGGCAGGGCCGGAGGGGGGTTGGTGAAGAAACTGTTCCAAGCACAACAGAAAGGTCTCGCCTGAAGATTTTGGATTTCCTCTTTGGTTCTTTCAAAGAATAAGTCTCTGGTTCTGTTTGGCTGGGGGACCAGCGCTTGTGGGGTGTGGCCTTGGGCTCCCTCTTCCCCTGCACAGTAACCCTATTGTTCAGAAACTGTGGCCAATTTATGGAAAGAGGTGGAATGTTTATGTAACTGACTGCGTTAGACAAGACGTTTGAAAGCGGGGAAAAAATGACAGATGGAAGCAGGCCAGTCCAAACAGGGTTTTTCTTCCTTTCTGGACACAGATGTTGGAAAAAGGAGGCGAGGGAAGGAGGGAGGGAGGGAGAGAAGAAAGTCGGGGACTGAGAAGGATGCCAAAGTCCGAGCTGGCCAGAGACAGCCAGAGTCTGTCTTTGTGGCCAGGGGCAGAGCCTCGGAGCAGAACCTCCGTTTTTGGAAGCTGCTGTTTTAATTAAATAGGTCAACCCAGTCGGAGCAGCTCTGGTGTGAGTCTGGATCTCATTAGCCTCCAATGGGTGGGGTAGAGCTGGCCGTAGGGGAGTGGATCCCCTGGTGTGTGCGTGGGGGGTTGGGGCCAGGGATGAGGGAACTTCTTTACTGCTTTCCCCCAAAGCCAGGCCCCAGGCAGCTGGAGCTGCCAGGAGGGCCAGACCACAGATGGAGAAAGCGCTTCATTAAGCAGGAGTCCGCTCTGCAGCCCGGAGGCCCAGGCAGACTGGAAAAATCAGAACTGCTTTGAGTGGGGCAGGGCGGGGGGGGGGGGGGGGGGGTGTAGGGACAAGTATTGCCCTCCACCCAGCCCAAGTGGGTGGGGAACCAGAAGAATGGGCCTCGTAACTTCCCTTGAACCTTAGAGGTGACTTGGGACTGTGGGACACAGAAGACAAAGGCAGTAGCAAGGAGGAGGTGACATCTTTGTCTTCCTGACCTAGTCCTGTCCTTGGGAGCCCCTATCTGACAGGGGAGACAGTTCTCTGCCCTTAGGGAACCCCAGTTTGATGGGGGAGACCTAATCCCCGCACTTAGTAGATAGCCCTGACCCGGGGGTCACTGGTCTGATGAGGGAGGCAGGAGGGCAGTAAAAGAAACAGACATCAGATTCACACGAAATTAGCATGAAAACGGGCTCTGGTGAATTTCACGCCCAGTGAGGACTTGGTATAGCAAAGAACTTCTATTTGCAGTGGGAAGGGGTGAGAAATGATTCCAGAGGAAGCCAGATCCCAGCAGCAGGACAAGCTGAGTGGGACAGTCTGCGTGTTGCACATTCTTAGCTCGCAGGGAATAGAGCTTAGGAGCCCACCTCCCCAGAGAGCTGGGTATGGCTGGCTGGGGGTGGCGAGGCAGGGCCTGATGTCCCATGTCGGATCCTATGAGAATAAAGACAAATCAACTGACTGCCAAGATTCCCCCATGGAATTCAAACCCAGCCACCGGCATGGATGGGCCAGGCTGCAATGACATCTCTGTCAGCACATCCTAGAGGCCACAGGCCTGTCAGGTGTCCCCCAAGAATAAGATGACCATGTAATTTATCATCAAAACAGGGACACGCTGGACAGAGAGGTGGACTGTTAATAAGTATGCTGGGCCCACAGGCATAAATCAGGCCTGTTCCACATTCACCAAAACGTTTCGCCACCCTCAGTTCCTAAAATCTTTAAGGGCCTAGGTGTGTATGCAGCTGAGATTTTAAGAAACCAGATTAGCTTCAAATACCCTCTTCAGAGCCTCAATTCGACTCCAAGATTTTTGGAGAAATGTGATTACTATGCTAAATAAAACATGTGTGTGTGTAGTGTGTACTTATAGAACAGTGTATGTGTATCTATGTCTATATAGGTAGAAATCTAGACACATGTATCGATGTCTATATAGTTAGAGAGCTATACACATATAGTACAGAAGTCTCATGAAGTTTCAAAATTTACTTATATCAAAATGAAAGAGCCCCAAAAATCTAGTGTGTGTAGTAACCTTCTTGGGACTATGTCCCCAGCATCCCCAGGGTGCCATCATAGTTTTATGTTATATGTGGTTAGCCAAATCTTTTAGACACCCTCTCCATATGTTAATAGTTCTTCAGAGTATCCATCCCACCTTCTCAAGGAAAAGTCCAACAGAGTTAAACTGCCCACATTTTCCAGTTTTCCTAGCTGTGGGGGGAGCGGGGTAGGCAGGTAGGTGCTTTAAGTTCCATCAGTCAGATGCACTTTTTGGTGCAGAACAGAATTACCTGGGGATGGGCATGGCAGGGGGTTGCAGCGGGCGCAGGGTGGGCTGGAGCCAGCAGCTTCCTGCTCCCCACAGGCTGCGGCTCCCCTGGCAGCTAGAGCCACAGTGTGGCTCTGGAGTCGTCCTAGAAACTCAGCCTGGAGTCTATTTTTTCAGTTCCCCCCGCCCAGTAGTCTTAATAAATGCTCTTTATGCTTAAGCCAGATGGAGAAGATTGCAGCTCTTCTGTCTTATTTGTTTTATAAAGAGGGACTCATCAATTCAGAGGATTCAGGGGCAAAGTTTGTGGGGAGCCTTTTTCTTTCTTTCTTTTCTTTTTTTTTTTTTTACACAGGGTGTGAGGGATGGGCTGGCTCATCCTGAGGCAAATTTAGCCTCAGGGGGGTGACACGGGACTATCAGACAAAACCATCCATTTATGCAGCGCCCAACTCCTCTTTCAGCCTGGGCTCCTCCCCTGGCTTTCCTGGGTCCTTCCCCACTCCCCCATCCCACCCCAGGCTCGGCAACTCCACCGCGTGTCCAGTCCTTGCGTCCTCACTCTGCTCCTCAGAAGTCAGGAGTCAGGAGATACTTCTCTCTATCGTTCAGGTCAGTCACGTGAGGTCCAGAGGGGGCAGGTCCTGGCCTTGGTTGTGCAGCCATCTAAGGGTAGAGGTGGATGACACGTCCATCCTTCCTCTTCATCTCTACATCCGGGAGCTCCCCAGGCCGGGACTCCCTGGAGCCATGAGCAGCACAGGCATCTTGGGACCTCGTTAGCTTGGTGACTGCTCTTTTCACTCATTCTTAACCTTTTCGGTGTCAGAGACTCTGTTAAAACTCAGATCCTCTTTCTCCCTGCCCCCACCCCCCAAAATTACACACATTCTATTTTCTAATGTCAAGGGGGTTGTGGGCAGTTTAAAGCCCATTTCTTTGGGGAGGCGATTCAAAGTTTTAGTGAGATCTGAAACCCCCAAATTGTGAAATGCCTGCTCTCAGGCCTCCGCGAGGGCTGGCTCGGAGAATGGAGAATCTATGACGGGAGGGCTGTCTGCCTGCTCCTCTTGGCTCTCCCCCTTGCAGGAGTCTTTCACTTTGTCAAGCCACAGTCTTCTCATCTGTAAAATAAGGACAATGATACCTGCCCTACCAACCTTATAGGATTGTTAGGAGAATTACATCGTCATAGAGGTAGGTACAAGGTTCTGCAAGCTATACGTTGTTTTATAAACGGGAGAGAGCAATGAGCCAATTTACGTTTCCCTTTTCTAACTTCTGGGGGATGGTGGTGACATCAAGTCAGAGTCCACAGAGTTCTTGGCATGAGAACTGGCCCCCACTGATGGTCTCTTACCAACAGGTGACCTCCTTCCCACTCACGGGCCACACTGAGGTGGCATCATGTTCCACTGTGCATATCACTTCCTTCAAAGTCTTCCTTCCGTTTCGCATGCTGCCTATGGCTGCCTGGGGGCATCTCTCAGACCCTGCCCCTTGGGGAACAGTCACGTGGTCACTCACCCACTTCCGTTGCACAGAACTGCAGGCAGGGAGGGAGGACGGACTTGCTGAGTACGGTGCCATCTCTCCCAGCCTCGTGGCCCTCTCTCATACACTCCCATTTCTCAGACCTCATGTCTACATTCAGGGTTCGGAACAGATGAACCCAGGGCCCATTCCCCCTTGGGGTGCTCTCAGACTGAGGGGAGTGCAGCCTGGTTAGGGTCCAGGGCACATCCTCACATGCACACACCCAGTCACACTCACCCGGGGAGGGCTGTGTCTGTCACAGGCCTGACCTGGCCTGCGTGGCACCCAGGCACTACATCAAAGGAGGGGAGTGGTGGAGTCCTTGGTTACTCGGGCATGCGGCTCACCTTCCTGCCAGGATTCTCCAGGCAAGACTTGACTTGCCAACCACATCCTCCCTCCCTGGTAGCAGAGAGGATTAAAGACCGCTCTGTTCTAACAAAGGCCCCCGCCACGCTGGGAACACCACCGTCTGCAGCCCTCCCGCCACCTGCCTGCCCTGTCCTGGCACCGCTCCCTCTGGGATGGCCCCGCACATTCCCTTCTAGGGAGTGGGCAAGATGTGAGGAGGGACGGAGTGGACCAAGGCTAGCCCCCCCCGCCCCCCCAAGATGGTGACCCTTGAGTGCCTGGGAGTTTTACTGGGCAATCGCTGGGAATGGCAGCAGCTTCTAATACCTTTTTGTGGTCCCATGGCCTTGAACTAGAGGACTGGGCCTGAGGGTCCCCAAGAAGCAAGAACATGATGCTTAGACGGCAGGGAGGGGCAGGGAGGTGGTTGTGAGCCAGGTGGGACTTCAGGTCTCCCTGCTCCAGGAATCGTGGGGACCCAGGCTTAGACCCACACCCAGGCCGTGGCTTGGCCCAAGGGTCCAGGACTACACTGTCCAAGATGGTAGCCATGAGACACATGTGGCCACTGAGCACTAAATGATACGTGTTGTAAGTATAAAATCCACACCAGATTTCAGAGGCATAATTCAAAACAAAAAAAGAACGTAAAAATACCTCATTCATAATTTTATGTTGATAGGGTGAATAATAATATTTTGTATATAGTGGGTTAAACACAATGTGTTATTAAAATCAATGTCACCTGTTTATTTGAATTTATGCTTTTAAGGTGGCTACTAGAACATTTAAAATCACGTATGTGGTTTGCATTATATTTCTACTGAACAGTGCTGGTCCTGTAGAGGCAACCAAAGAGCCCCTCAGGGCAGTCAGCTGTGGAGGGAGGACCAGGGAGGGAGGGCCTGCTGTGCCCACTCACAGTCCTCACCATGCATTCAGCGGGGAACGGGAGCCTCTGAAGAGCTTATCTGAGAGTGAGCTGGACCCGGAACCGAACCCGATACCCATTCCAGTGCTCTAGTCCCTCAAGACAAGCCCCTCATTCCCTCACTCCCAGGGCTGGGCTGAGGATCTTGAGGCGCTTGGTGGAGGGGAGGAAGGTGGTGCCCCCAGGACTCTGGGCATCTGTCTAGCGGACCTTCCCTGCTGGACCCAATGCAGTTTCAGGGACCAGAGGTGAAAGGGTGGGGGTGGTACATGCTTCTCCCTGCCAGCAGGGCTTGTCACAGCCTCCGAGCGCAGAGAAGAGAGATCCCCCTTCCAACAGAGGGCATGTTCTATTATTTATTAACCCTGAGGAGGGCTGCCCACGCTGGCCTTCCAGCTGGTTAATTGGATTTCATGACAACTTTTTTAAAGGGAATGTTCTGAGGAGCAGTGTTGTGTCCTGCCCCAGGGGTCCTGGGAGGTTTTCCTCCATCTCCTTGAAAACACAGCCTCTGCTTTAATCATACATGTCGGGGTAGTCCCAGCCCCACCGGAAGCTGTGCTCAGGGGTGGGAAATAGGTCCCTTTCTTGGCCGAGATGAAAAAAAATAGACACTGTGTCTGATACGCGGGGGGCTGCTGCTTAATGTGTGTGCCACTCCCGCTTTGATCCCAGCCCCTGGAAGTGTGCTGCTTATCCGAATGAGAATGTCAAAGGTTCGCATTTCCTTCTGGCGAGGAGACGCAAATAAACATAAGGTCTTGTGATGATAGTTATTATCAAGGCAGAGGCCTGTACTTAAACAATTACTTTGAGAATAGGCAGCAAAACACTAGGATGTCACGGATCTGTTCATTTCTCTCCTCTGCGGTCAGTTCTGCTTCATCCAGAGGATGCTCAGGGGTGGACCAAAGAGGAGGAGCCGGGTGGGGGGGTGGGAAGGGAGGGGATGAGCGAGGGCTGCTGATTCATGGCCACTCACTGTTTCATGGCCTTAGCAACAGATAAGGAGAGACACAAGGCCTGCTATGCCAAATCCACATACCAGTACAGCCCAACCTGTGTTTGCAAGGACAAGCAAGAATTCTTGGGTTTATGGTAGGCCTTAGACCAGCGGTTCTCAACCTGTGGGTCGCGACCCCTTTGGGGGTCGAACGACCCTTTCACAGGGGTCGCCTAAGACCATCGGAAAACACATATATAATTACATATTGTTTTTGTGATTAATCACTATGCTTTAATTATGTTCAATTTGTAACAATGAAAATACATCCTGCAAATCAGATATTTACATGACGATTCATAACAGTAGCAACATTACAGTTATGAAGTAGCCACGAAAATAATTTTATGGTTGGGGGTCACCACAACATGAGGAGCTGTATTAAAGGGTTAGGAAGGTTGAGAACCACTGCCTTAGACTGTTAGATTCCTGCCGGAAGGGGTTTGCTTATAGGAAGTGTTGCTGAGGATAGATGCTGAGGAACTTAAAGCAAGAAGGCACGGAGCTGAACCCCTGTCCAGGGTCTTTCTTGTGCTAAGTCCCGACACTAGACACTTCTGGTAAGTATGTGCCCCTAAACCACTGCCTCATGGACTCCAGAGAAGGGTCCGGTCCCAGGGTTGAAAGGGACTCTGAGATGAGGGAGGGAAGGCGAGCATGGAGACGCTGAAAGCCCTGGAGATGAGGCTGGTGGGGGTGCAGGCAACCAGGGAATCCCTTTGACTGTGTACTCTCTCTTCCTGGCGCCCTTGCCCATACCCGCTGGATTGTCCCCACATCAATAAGGACAATGACCACAGAGGGGTTCGTGTTCTATGCCCACATTGTAGAAAATGACTTACGGGCACCATCCACTTACACATCTCAACAGCCTAGTGAGGCGGGTAGCGTCATGAGTCTCACTTTACTCATGAGGAAACCCGAGTTTCGGGGAGTCAAGTCATTTGCTGGTTACGAGACATTTATAGTATGTGCCCATTAGCCACCGTTCCATAGTCACAACATTATGTGAAGCCAGCCTTGTAACTAAGGCTTCCGATTTCAAAACCCATGCTTAATTCCTACTTTATAATGCCTTTCTAAAAAAAGAACCTAAAATAAAATTTATATATATATATATATATATATATATATATATATATATATATGATTCTAGTTGAAAAAGTCATTCTAGAGAGGGGGCATATATATCACATTTTATATGTCATAAAACAGGTATCGAGTAGCCAGGAAGGCTCCCTACAAAATGTGGACCTTGAATTGACCTTGAGAGGAGATAGGTGGAGGTTGTCCCAGGCTGAGAGAGAGGCTGGTGAAGGCTGGGAAATGGGAAGGAGCTGGTCAGCAGGAGAGGATGCCCTCTCTGGGCTGGAGCGGAAGCTTCCTTACAGGGATGGGAAGGTGGGGTTGGGCAAGAGCCTGGGCCAGGTCTGGAAGGCATTGAAGTCAGGTGAGGGAGGGCTGGGGGGGGGGGGGAGAAAAGAAAGCTTGTTAGGCTGGTGCTTAAGGACAGTGGGTCGGGAAAACCGCGGCTTGCGAGCCACATGGTGGCTCTTTTGCTCCCGTTGGTGTGGCTCTCTCCCAAAAAACCACGTGCGGGCACTCACGTACAGTGCGATTGAAACTTCGTGGCCCATGCGCAGAAGTCGGTTTTCGGCCTGGGCGAGTCTATTTTGAAGAAGTGGCGTTAGAAGAAGTGGGGGGTGTCGGTCGGTCGGGCGGCGGGACATACGGCGCAGGCGGGCCGCGGGATACACAGCGCGGGGGAGGAACATTGTTTTGAGGTACATTCCCTGAGGTCGACCCCTTCCAACTCTCCCATCCACACTCTCCATCTGAAACAAGTATACAAGACGAGTGTGGATGGGAGAGTTGGAAGGGGTCGACCTCAGCGAACGTACCTTAATCAGATTGAGGACATTTTTAGCAAAGGCCAGCTTAGGAGTACCCTAATCAAGTTAATAACAATGTACCTACCTATATAGCTTAAGTTTAAAAAATTTAGCTCTCAAAAGAAATTTCAATCGTTGTACTGTTGACATTTGGCTCTGTTGACTAATGAGTTTGCTGACCACTGTTTTAGGACAATCAGCCACAGAATGGAGGGGCGGGGGCCTGGGACTGATGGACAGCTTCTGGGAAGGAGTGAGGTCTGGGGCAAGCCAAGGCTCCCATTTTCAATTTCAAGGTAGAACTGACCAGTTGTGGGAGCAGAAGGAGACGTTCGGGTGACGCTGAGACTCCGGTTGGAGAATGTGGACAGAGGATCCCTCCCTTCAGCTGCCTCCCGGAAGGTACGAGGCTGCACCCAAGTCTGAGGATGCGGCCCACCCACTGGGTGCTCCTACCCTGCAGGCCTGGCCTGGGGCTCTGGCCTCCCTTCCCAAGGCTCCCCTGCCCCCTCTGCAGGAGGCAGAGAGTTCCCTATCTCTCCCACCTCTTGTTTCTCTAATTTTATGATTGTATGAAAATAAGGTTCCCAAATTGCCTTTAATTAGCTTTAATAAGACAGCCTTTTTGCTAATTAAAATGATTATTACGAAACCATTTATGGAGGATGAACACAGTTGCTAGAACCTAGGAGAATTCTGAACTCTTAATAATAATAACAGCAGCTACCACCAACCCCCTGGGCCATCCATTCCCCTGACCCGTTCCTGAACTCAGATGGGGTGGCTCTCAGGCTGGGGGCCCAGGGTTTCAGCCCTGTCCCCGCATCCCCAGGGCTGCTCCTTTCCCCTGTGGAATGTGCCCCCCATAAGTAAGCACTGGGGTTTGCCTATCCAAGGGGTTGGTGCAGACAGAGCAAAGCTGGGCAGGTAGTCAGAAGGCTGTGCCACCTCCAGACTCACTTCCTCTCCCTGGGCCTCTGTCTCCCAGGCCTGGAGGAGGGCGGGTGGGCCTGGGTGGCCTCAGAGGCTCGGGCCCTCTAGAGCTGGTGATGCTAAGGCCTGCTGGAGCCGGTGCCCACAGAACCACACACCTCCAGCGGATGAGGGAGCTGGGGGCTGGCGGAGCCCGCAGCTCATTTCGGTTCTCTGCTCCCTCTCCCCAGGAGAGCTGCGCAGGCAGCCGAGGCAAGGGACTGCTGTCGCATAACGCGTGTTCCCGCATGGAAGAAGCCTACGCGGCGGTGCAGCGAGGCGAGACCCTGGCTCTAGGCCCCAGGCGCGGAGGTGTAGCTCTCCGGTCCCCGGGTCCCCGGCTGGGGCTCTTCCTCCTGCCCCCTCCCTACTCCGCCCCTGGCTGCGCAGCTGCCGACAGCTCCAGGGTGACAGCAAACGACTTGTGCTGTCATCTTCCCTTCCTGGGAGGGGCTGGACCGGGACCTTGTAGCAATTCCCTCGGCGGGGGAGGAAGAGGGACAGCTCAGAGCCGAGGGGGTGCAGCCGTGGGGGCCCGGGAGCGTCTGGCTTTAGTTTCCAGGGACATCGTGGGGGCCCTGTCTGCGGTCTCAGACCCTGGGTCCTGCTGCGGGCTGACCTCCCTTCCCTGCAGGCCTCCCAGGGACCTGCTCAGTTTGAGGTCTGATGGAGCAACTAAAAAGCAGTGGTTTTTTAAAAAACATATTTTTATTGATTTCAGAGAGGAAAGGAGAGTGAGAGAGACACACATCAATGATGAGAGAGGGTCATGGATGGGCTGCCTCCTGCACGCCCCACACTGGGGATGGAGCCTGCAACCCTGGCAGGTGCCCTGACCAGGAATCAAACCGTGACCTCCGGGTTCATAGGTCGATGCTCAACCACTGAGCCACGCCAGCCGGGCAAAAAAGAAATGTTTACCACCCCCACCCCCACCCCGCAGCTGCTGATACGAATAACATGCAGCCACGAACTGAGGTGCCCAGTCAGAAGCTT
>NW_005871113.1:5565171-5584184 GCF_000147115.1 Myotis lucifugus
TTCAGAAGGGACCCTACTCTGGGCCACTGATGGTTGTCACTAAACGGTTGCAATCCACGCCCAGGTTTTTTCTCCACCGATGGAACCTTGAGGCTGATGGAACCTGGAAGGCCGGGACCCTCCGCAAGAACCCGGGGTGGGGCAGGAGAGCGGCCGCTCTGAAGGTTCTCCGGGGCTCGGACGCCCCGGGGGCGGTGCTGTGGGTGACAGCTCCGTTAGAACCCCCCGCCGAGTCGCGCGGCTCTTGGCTCCAGCTCTTTGTTATGCTAATTCCCCCTTCCCAGCTGGTGCCAGCTGCCTGCACAATGAGCGCCCGGAGCCCTTGCCAGCCCTTGCCAGCCAGGGAGTGGGGGCGGGGCGCGGGAGGGGGATGGCGGGGGCGAAGGGGGGTGGCGCTCGGTGGCCTGCGTCTGGGATCCCGGCTTGGCCCAGCCCGGAGGGGTGGTGAGCGCTCCAATAGGCAGCCTTCCTCCGTCCCCCCTCCCCCACGCTGGCAGGGCCGCGCCCCTCGGGGTCTGCAGGGCATCCACTGATTCATTCCAGTCGCCCCGGCTGCCCGCCCTCCAGGTGCCAGGCCTTGATGAAAAGTAAAAGGCTCCTCGGCGGCTGGGGAGCAGTGCGGATGAAAGAGAAGCAGCCGCCTCGCAGACCACACAGCTAATCCTCCTATAAACCTCGAGCAAATAAGGGAAGAGGAAGAACAGGCCGGCTGCAGATGTGGAGTGCAGCCTCCGGGGATCCCCAAATTAAAACTCGTGCAGGGGAAGCTCTTGGACCAACACCAAATGACACTAATTGGGTTATGGGACCATAATCTTGGCTCGTATGAAACAACAACAACAACAACAAAACACCTAACAGTTACAGTCACAGCTGCACGGACTGTCTTCATGGAAAGAGGGGGGAAGTCCGCTATTTTATTACTCATAAATGAGAGAGAAGAGGGTTCTCGGATCTCCTGCCTGTGTGGGGCGGGCAGGCGGGCTGGTTGCTTGAAGGGGAGGGCAATCTGGTGCCAGGGGGAGCAGCGCGGTACCTGGCTGGCTCTGGATGTGTGTGTAGCTAATGGGCTAATGGGGGGTGGGGGAGGGGGGTACCCAGGCACCACCGGGAGCATGGCCTATCTGGAGGAATGCATTTCAGACAATAGGTTGCAGCCATATGCAGAAACCATCATTCTGGACAGGAAAACTGAGAGATTTATTCTTTAAGAAATATCCAGAAGCAATTTCTTAGTTGCTTTTGGGGGGGGGCGTGGGGGGGGGACGACAAGGGAGAGGCTTCCTGAGGAAAGAAAGGAAGGGATGAAGGGTAGAAAATTCAAGTGAAAATCTTCAGAAAGATCATTATTGTTAGAATCACAAATCTTAGAGCCAGAAGAGACCAATCTTAGAGGCCCTTTAAGTGCAGCCTCGTCATTGAGGAGAGGAAATTAAGTGGCAGAGCTCGGCCAGGCAGAGCCTGTCTCCTAACTCCGAATCTGGTGCTCTCAATAGTAACTTGGTTATAATTTTGTGGTTAAGAAACAGCAGTCATTTGACGGAAAACCAATGCAATAAACTACGACAATAAGTAAAAAGCTCAAAAATGTTAGAATGATTGAGTTGACGCTTGTTTGATCTATAATGAGAATAAGAGTTGGAAATCAATGAATTCTTACAAATGCCATCCCCGGGTGCTTCCTGGCCTGCATCTATTTATTCATCCATTACAACACCAAGATGGACAGACAGCTATAGGATTTCTTTCTGGGTCCATTTTGTGCAGAGACAAATACTGTTTTCAGAGAGATGCCCTCCATCGCTCGCATCCCTTGTGCATTAAGTCATCTTGGTAAAACCAGCTGGGTTAAGGTTGGACTGGTTGAGAATTGTAATTGATCATCCTGATTTCTTGGAATCCTATCCACCAGGAAAAAAAAACCTACTCCAGCTGCTGAGTTTCCAAACAGGGAGGACAACGGGCTGGAGGTGGCTAACCTGGATCTTCCCAGGCAGGCTGAGGACTCTGGCGCCTACTTCTCATTCTCAAACCAAATGGTTCAGTTTTGTTCTCATTTCAGGCCTACCAATCAGCAAGCATCACTACAGATATACCGCACCTTATGGAAAAGTATATACTCTTTTTGCTTTCTACATTTAAAAAAATCCTCACCCAAGCATATGTTTATTGATTTTAGAAAGAGGAGAAGGAGAGGGAGGAAGAGGAGGAGGAGGAAAAAGAGGAGGAGGAGGAGGAGGAAGAGGAGAGAAACATCAATGTGAGAGAGAAACATCCATCAGTCACTTCCCGTACTCACCCTAACTGGGGATCTAACCCGAAACCTAGGTTTGTGCCCTGACCTAGAATTGAACCCACCACCTTTTGGTGTATGGGATGACACTCCAACCAACTGAACCACCCAACCAACTGAGCCACTTAGAGGCCTGAGTGCTGTGTCAGGTGCATTACAGAGATATCTACTCAGTTCTTGATTGCCAGGACACAAGGGCAAAATATATATATATTCTTGAAAAAATGGAGAGATGTAAAACTATAATTTTTTAAATGGAATCCTATTTTGAAGCCATCAGTTGGGCTCTGAGTTTAAAGGCAACATAGAAAGGGATGAGGTTTCGAAGTAGGGACACTCACACCTTAGTTGATCTGCTTTTTAAACTTGGATCTTATAAGTGGAAACTATATGTTACTTATTTTACGATAGGCCATGGTCTCAAAGTTACACGTATACAGAAATGTCTGCCTTGGCCTCCTTTATCAGATACAGTAACACTAGAAATAATGTTTGCTTTAAATTTATTTACTCAGTTCTGTACTTTTTCTGAGTAAAAACTAGGTCTAAGAGAATGCTTCAATATAGTAATGAAATAAACTTGAACTTTGGCAAATCCTGGGGATAATTCAGAGATATGTGGTTTTAATCTTTTCACTTGTAAGGGACACCTCTTATTCCCTTCACATGGCCAATGTTCTGATGAAAGATTCTATCCATAGAATTATATTTATTCATTTTCCTGTCAGAGTTCTCTGTCTGTGCTAACTGTGTTAACCCAGAGCTGATTTAATTCCAGCCAAAGGTAAAGAAATTTGACATGGGTTCGCCTGGGCAAATGCTTTTAGGAAATTTTATGATTTCCAGTAAGCTTTTTGAAATAGTAAAAATTTCTCAGGGACCCCAATGACTACCTTCCAAACTGTCTACGGGTTCTGGGTCCCAGATTTAAGTTCAAGCTTTCTGTACAGAACCCAGGAGGCTGAATACTTTCCACACAAAGGAGGAACTGGTACTGCCAGGTCTGGGCTTCAGGCTGCCAGGGACAGCAGTGGAGAAAGTCCGAATAACCCATAGCACCCATCATGGGCACCCAGGCAAGGGCGAGTCACTTCCCCAGTATCAAAGCCTCTAATCTAGACATCTCACAAGGTGGGCACAGTATGCCACCCCATCTTACAGCCAAGGAAACCAGGAAACCGTGGCCGTAGGAGGTAACGTGGCTTGCTGGTCAAGGCCAAGGTTGTACAGCTACAGTGGCAGAGCTGGGATTTGTGTCTAGCCAGTGTGACTCCACACCCCTACTCTGAACCCTCCGATGTATTCACAAGTAACCCGAAATCGCTGTGCCTGAGCTGAACAAGAGAAGTGCCTTGGGCTAATGCCTATACATAATCACAAAGATGTTTTGGTGGGTTCATTGGAAAGCACAGAATCTAACGACCTGACCTGGAGAACAACAGTGAGAAACCCTCCCAGCTCCCAGAAAGGGCGGACAAGGCATTTCTCTCTTTCTGCCAAAACATAAAGGAAATCCTTTAGTCCCTGAAATGGTTATTCCTGTGTTTTTAAAGAGGTCTGATCAAAAAAAAAATTGTCTTCTTTCCTTCTTACCTTTAAGACGTTTCCTTAAGCAAAGAGAATTCGCTCTGCAATGCACATGGAACACTGTATTTCTCAGACGTCCACTCTGCTCCTTCAGAGATCAACGCCCAACCTTTTGCTGAAACCCCTTGCCTTTTAGCCTGCCATTTTCTGTCTTTTCCTTACTGTGCACTCAGGGGTTTCATGAGTTTTGAGGATGGTCTAGATGCCTGAGGGCTGTGCCAGGGGCATTTCAGAGATCTCTGCTCACTTCTTGATGGCCAGGACACAAGAATTATGTCACATCTGAGCTCAGCTCATTGCAATGGCTCAGAAGGCATCTGTAGAAAGAGCTCCATGTCTAGAAATTTCCAGGCTGGGTTCAGGTGTGAGCCCACCCATCAGAAGGGGCAGCGGAGGATCACAGGCTGATGCCTGGACTCAGCCGCTGCCATGGAATTACCCGGATGGAGGCAGTGCCTGTTGAAGGCCATGTCCCTCCTCCCTAATGCTCTGCTATTTGCCCACTTGTCTTGGGATCTTAGCAGGAAGCAAGACCACAACTTATGCATCTGCAAGTTCTTCTCTATGTGTGTTCTCCCCTCCCCTCAAGAGAGGGCATTTTACAAGATTTTATAACTTTAAATCAAGGGAACAGTAATAAAAGTGCAGCTCAGAAACATGGGAAATTTCATGAGAAATGACTTGTTCATCTCCATACATTCTATCAGTCTCATTGTGGTCAAAAGCAGGTGTTGCCAGCCTACGAATAAGTAACTTGCATTTTAAAAATTACAAAATTGGACCTACACCAAAAGGAAAAAAACCAACCATAGGGAGCCCACCAGAGAACAGTTTACCAAGGAAGATGAAACTCCTGGTGGTGGTTTGCAAACAGCAGCAGACTAGCTAGTGTAAATCCCCTTCATTTAGTCATCGGTTCTTCAGCCTGTCACAGATACTGAAGGGAAATGCAGAAACAGGAAATTACAGACTATTTTAAACAGCATGTTTTATTAAACTCACTTGCTGATGCACTTTATGGCAGGATGCGAGACTCAAGTGTTCATAACTTACATTTTTGCAAGTGCTTTTCCTAAGTGAGTTCTCCCAGCTGAAATATGGCTTGTACACAGAGCTGGAAACAGTCTCTGAACTAGTCACTGGCCGCAGGTCATGTAGCTGTGTCACATGCGATGGAAAAGTGTTAGCCATGTGAAGGGAGTATACCTCGCTTATCCCCTGTAACGCTAAGAAAACGATGTAGTAACTAAAAGATTCTGAATGCATTTATTTTTATCCACAGAATCAAAACACAGCAATCTATTTTTAAAAAAATTTTTTTTTATTGATATCAGAGAGGAAGGGAAAGGGAGAGAGAGAAACATCAATGATGAGAGAGAATCATTGATCAGCTGCCTCCTGCACGCCCCACACTGGGGATCGAGCTGGCAACCCCGGGTATGTGCCCTGACTAGGAAAACGAACGTGACCTCCTGGTTCATAGGTCGACGCTCAACCACTGAGCCACGCCGGCTGGGCAAAACACAGCAATCTTAAAATAAATTACTAGGAACTATACATTGTCTCTTTTGTTATCTAAACAGTGATTTCATTCTTCCCTTCCTGGGACAATTCTGCCTCTAGTTTAAACCATCGTTAATGCCATGCAGAATCCTGATTTTGGAAATTGGCAGAGATGTGATCACCTTAACTACAAATAAATGACTTCACACTTAAGGGACTGTCATGAAAATGGATTTGATCAACTTATTTTCAAGAACGTTTTCTGCTCACAATTTGAGGGATAGGAACGCTTAGCTGTGTCGCAGAAGAATCTATGTTGTCTGACATTGACGGTGAGGGTGACACCTCTTCGGCTATGCCCATGTCTTCTGCAAGGTGTTCTTGGCTCTCCTCTATCATACATGGAAAGGAAGTTGTCAAGTGGAGCTGTAACACAAGTTCATGATTGGAGGGGTGGGCAGTCACGCCTTGATGGAGTTATCTACGAGCTCTAAAAGTAAATACCTTCATTCACTCGCTTCAGTATTTACTGAGAAAAGTAGCATGCAAAATGGTCTAAATGTCTATTGTCTTAAAAGATTATGCCAAAGATGCTTTACCCTAATGATTGATTGGTTGTCAAATAGTCACTTCGAAGAGTTTTGAATTTTTCTCCCTTCCTCCCAGGTCCCCATCCCTGCAATCTTTTTTTTTCTTTTTTAAATTTCCATAGACTTTATTTTTTAAAAAAAAATATATTTTATTGATTTTTTACCGAGAGGAAGGGAGAGGGATAGAGAGTTAGAAACATCGATGAGAGAGAAACATCGATCAGCTGCCTCCTGCACACCCCACACTGGGGATGTGCCAGCAACTAAGGTACATGCCCTTGACTGGAATTGAACCTGGGACCCTTCAGTCCGCAGGCCAACGCTCTATCCACTGAGCCAAACCGGCCAGGGCATCCATAGACTTTATTTTTATGAGCACTTTTAGGTTCACAGCAAACTGAGCTGGAGGTACAGGGATTTCCCATATCCCTTCCCCACCCCCGCCCCATGCACAGCCACCCTCATCTCAATATCCCCCGATCCCCACAAAGGAGTGCCTTTGTTACCATCTATGCACCTGCATTGATACATCATCCCCCCAAGTTTACATTGGAGTTCACTGTTCATCCCTGCAATCTTGTTCCCAGGACCCCTTTCAAGGTGAAGTGTAGAATAATAGGATTTTAGCGTGGAAGCATATAATGGTGATTACCTTTGCCCTTTTAAAGGGCCTTTACAGACCATCTTCTACATCACCCACTTTTAGGGAGGAAGGACCAGAGACAAAGGTTCATGATTTGGTTAATGACATGCACCTCGCTGCCTAGGGGTAGCAATTAAAGGCACTCTTGGGGAGCTGGGCCATTTTCTTAAGTGAAGATTTCCCCTCATTTAACTTTTAAAAGTCTGGATTCTGCCACATCAGGTTTCCCTTACAGCTGAGCGCAGCAAGGAGAAAAGGTGCTCTTTCCATGTGGGGAGAGAGCAGGGAGAGGTGAAGGAGGGTGTGTTTGATTTCCCAGGCTCAGAGGATGCAATATAGAACCCAGTTAATAGGTTGAACTTGCTGCTAAGGGGTGCCATGGCCATTCTGGAAAAACCCAGCTTAGTGTCTCCTGAGCAGAGATGACAACGCAGGCACGTAGGAGGCCCTGATGCTCTCATCCCAACAGGAACATTTTTGTTATTCAGGTGGATGGTTCGGGATTATTTTTTTGGTGATGACAAAGGTATTCCTTGTACTATGTTGGAAATGTCGTGAAACTAAAGCTTGATGACTAACAATGACAAATGTGACGCTGCTGGATCCACAGGCATCGCTGCGCCTGCAGGGGAGCTCTAGCGGGCTCTGTGGAGCAGGTGCTGGGCCCGCAGTCAGGTGAGTGCTGTGGAAAGCCACCAGCTCCGCCATTTCCAGATCTGCCATCAGGAACAACATCTGGAAGTGCTGGGCTTTTTAAAAGCAAAAGGATAAGTCCTTCCTTTCATATTTAAATCTCCGTGATGTATTACACTCATAATAAGGATGGCACATTTGACAAATTAATTAGCTGCCAACGAGCATTCCCCTTTCTTCAGATAAAATATTAGCCTCTTAGAATAACATGAATACGGAATTGTATGGAATATTACCAGCAATCATCTGTAGCCGTTTTTACCACTTACAAGGTCATCTTCTTGACAATTTGACATTTCCTAAAGGAATGAACTAGGAGTCAGTATTTACAGATTCATCTTATGCTATTTTTTTTCCCCCAGAAACTCTGCCAAAGCTAAAATCTCTGGGTTCTTTAAGATAAAACCTTACTGATGATCAATTGCATTGTGCTCTTAATCCATAGAAATCTAAACCTGTAAACCAGGACCATTCAAAAACACCTGTCATACTGACTTCAAGTAAAAACTCCCATGTGGCCACTGCCCACTACAGTTTCTAGTCGTTTTGA
Source organism: Myotis lucifugus (assembly GCF_000147115.1). Taxonomy (NCBI): domain Eukaryota; kingdom Metazoa; phylum Chordata; class Mammalia; order Chiroptera; family Vespertilionidae; genus Myotis; species Myotis lucifugus. The sequence continues at coordinate 5,573,031 of NW_005871113.1, forward strand.
GTTGTTGGGTTGTTTTTTTGTTTGGTTGGTTTTTGTTTGTCTGTTTTTAAGGAGAAAGAGCAATGGAAAAGAGAAACATGGCCGATAATCATTAAAATAAGGAAATCTTAATGAATTTTGATCATTTTAATAAATATATATCAAGAAAACCTCACTTTATTACAACAACACATTCATATACAAGCGTCTATCATCTAAGTTTTCAACATCAAATGTTTATCAAATATTGAAAATAAAGGACAAACTTTACTAGACTATTTAGCCATAACACAAGAACATGTTTGAAAAATTGGTCCTTGTGGACATTGTCCAAATAATGATCCTACTCATACACTGTATGAATGAGACCTATATTTAATATTAATAGCAGTAATAAAAAAAGCTTTATCTTGGAGAAACTGGGAGGACTTACTTATTTCCTCCATTTGGCATTTGGTTCGTGCAGTCCTGTTTAAGGAGGCCCAATCAAATAGTGACTTTGAAATTGGAACACAGTTAAGCAGGAGGAACTGGCTGGAGCAGAGGGAAGGAGGGTCAGAGGGGTGCTCTGAACCCTCTTACAAATGTACAGATTAAAGAAATGATTGAGAAAAATGTTGACCAAATACGTAGACTGTAGCTATTGCCGGCTGAGTCCCATTTCTCCAAAATAACTTTCCCAAACCTAAAATCTTTACATTCTTTAAGATAAAACCTTATTGATCACCACATCATTTATTAACATTGTGCTTCTTAATCAACAGCAAAAGTTATATATAAAAAACCACATGCTTTTATAATCTAAACGAGTGAAATGATGCAAAACAGATTAAAATATAATGCATGCCACTGGTTCATGAACTTCATTGGACAAGAAAACCAAACCAAACCAAACGACCCCAAACCCAAAAAACCCAACCCCAGCAACAGACGGTTGCCATAGAAAAGCCCAAACAGCTAGCGCTGGTTCCCAACAGCTCTCTCTATTGTTTCCTCCATCCCTTTCAAAAAATGCCAAATTCAGAAACAACTGGGCATCAAAAATAAAGGAACCATAGAGATGTCGAATCAAAAGTTGAACGCAATAGCTCGAAGGTAACGGTTTCCAAACAATATCGATCCACCCTGTGTGTGTTTTTCCTGTTTGTTAAATCCCTGCTGTAACTCTGATTCATCCTTAATTTTCACATTGGCAAAAATTAAGATAAAGTAAGGCACCGAAAATCGCCCTGTATACCACTTCCCTAAAAGCCTCAGCACCCACCGCAGGCGAGCGGGAATTTGCAGGGAGCACCCTCCACACATAGTGTTGATTGCCGCCCCTAGACAGGTGTGTCTCCTTTACGTTATGTTCTATTTTCGTCTGTCACACCAGCCTGTTAAATACAAATACTTAACAGCACCATGAAGCCATTTCACCTAGCTCCCTGTCTTCAGTCTTTCATTCAGAAAAAAATACTGTAGCCTATAGACCAGTGGTTCTCAACCTTGGTTGCACATTAGAATCACCTGGGAATCTTTTTAAAATTCTGATTTCTGGGCCTCATCCTCTGGAAATTCTGTTTCTGTTCCTAATGTGGCCTCACCCCATAACAAAGAAACAGCATTTCTGGAGGGTGAGGCCCAGAAATCAGGATTTTAAAAAGATTCCCAGGTGATTCTAATGTGCAGCCAAGGTTGAGAACCACTGCTATAGACGAAGCAGACCTCCTTTGCTGGTTATATTGATTTGTTTACCAAATACCTACCTAATTCATTGGCAAACGTTGAAGTTTCTTAGCTAGTGACAGGCTCCTTGGGGATAATGGACATGTCACAAGGGCGCATTGTCCCCCCGGTCTAATCTACTGGTCTTTTCTGTAAGAAAACTAAGATAGACTTTTAAGCATGAAGTCAACTGTTTTCTTGGAAAAATTACCACACTTCTAAGTAGCTCACTGATGCCTACTATACAGATGTTTTACGCAATCTGCTCTCCAGGCATTAAAACGACACGGCATGTTCATGGCATAATCGTATCAGTTGTACAAAACTAGAAAAATCCATTCAGAATAAAATGTAGGAGCGCTAATTGATCATGCTGAGCATGCGTCAGAGTTGCGGTGGGAAGATGGCTCGTGTTTCACTTCCTTTTGCTGCAGCACAGTTTGTTGCCCGGTGAAGGCTCCTTTCTCCTCAAGGACTTTTTCCAGGACTCACTGACACTGTGTTTTTCATTATAGCCAGTCTCAAAATAATCATAAAATTGGCCTTGGCTCCCAAAACGAGAGGTCATTTCAACATGATACATGGCTTTCGAGGACACCAGATCTGTGAGTGTCATCGTCAGATTCGCCTCATGTAATTTGGCGTTTCGTGAAGAGCAAGCGCCTGCTATTAGTAACAAAGTTTTCGCTGGCAGGTATATGGCCGTCACCCTTGTAAACTCGGTGCACCGCCTACAATCAAAATCCACCTGGTGGGAACAACTTAGTACAGGCAGAGAGGTAAGAGGACGAGGCAGAGGAAGAGGAAGAGGAGGAGGAGGAGGAGGAGGAGGAGGAGGGGGAAGAGGAGGAGGAAGAGGAAGAGGAAGAGGAGGAGGCAGTGGTGGAGGCACTTCCAACATTAGCATTGACAGAAAGGGGTAAATTTAGGTAGTGACCACCACAATCTTGGTAAAAGCAGCAGGCATGAATCTTCTCACACTCCTCTTTGGCCATCCGAGGTCGTTTCCGGTAAGGACAGTCCTGAGCCACGAACCACTCCTGGGCAGGGGCGCCATTGAACGAGCAGGCAGGGAAGCACCAGTTATTCTGCATGATAATTTCTCCATGGATCCTTTTCATCAAATTGTTTATCAGGACCGATCTTCGGAGGTACACTTCAGGGTCGTCGATAAACTTTAGCTTCTCTAAGGACATGTAAAGGATGTGGGCTCGCTCCTCAAAAATGGAGATGGTCTAAAAATCCAAACAGGAAGAGAAAGCTTAGGAAAGGGACTCTATGGATATATCATCGCAGCATCATTCTTTCTGGGCCGTGTCTGGATCTGGGAATGCGTGGCCCTGTTTCCCCAGGTTCCTGTAGAGCAGTGGTTCTCAACCTTCTGGCCCTTTAAATACAGTTCCTCATGTTGTGACCCAACCATAAAATTATTTTCGTTGTTACTTCATAACTGTAATGTTGCTACTGTTAGGAATCGTAATGTAAATATCTGATATGCAGGATGATCTTAGGCGACCCCTGTGAAAGGGTCGTTCGACCGCCAAAGGGGTCGCGACCCACAGGTTGAGAACCGCTGCTTTAGAGAGGTTGACCCCTGTGCTACGAACGGCCCCTTCCTGACTCACTGGTGTGGCCAAGCCCCAGGGAATCCAGCCACAAGTCAGACCTCCGCAGGGACAAGCCAGGTTGCTGCCTCTTTCATGGCACAATGAGGAGGACGGAAAAGATACTGAACTGTGCTGTAAGAAGCCAGGAGGGTAGTCTCCCTGGAGGGCAGAGAGGTAGTGACTAGAAGGGGGGCCATGGAAGGGTTCTGGGTTCTGGTGATGTTGCTTCTTGATCTGGATACTAATGACATAGATATGGTCACTGTGTGAAATTCTCCAAGCTGTACTCTTATGATACTTGTGCTTTTATGTGTGCAACACACATGCATCTATGTGGCGAGCCGGCACGGCCATGGCATACTCAGACCCACACTGGGCGCCTTATGTGCCGCGCCAGCTCAGCCAGGTTCAGTGACCCTGAGAAGGGGCGGTGAAGGATTGAGAAAAGACAGACAAGAGAAGAAAGCTGGGTCTGGGTGGGATGCTGCCCTCTCGGATGGAGACACAGCCCCACGGACTACAAGCCGTGTCTTTATTTTATCGCCAGATTCCACGAGGCAAAGTAAGGGCGTGGTCAAGATGTTTACAACATTCTCCTGGGTTTCGATCCTACATGCACCTGAACTCTATCAAGCCCACATCACTCAGGCACATGGGGCCACGTGTTCGGACCATAGGTTCAAGCTTACAACGATAGCTGTTGGCTATAATTGTGCTGGGAGGGCTCTGCCCTCCAAGCTGAGACTTGCACGTGGCCATGAGAGGACTGTGCCCTCTCATTAGTCCGAGGCTTGAACCTATCCAAACACTGTAGCTGCTCTCCACACATATAGACACACAGACTCACATATTGTATGTCAATAAATGATTTAAAAAGATGCCGACATACAAGACATAATGAGTCCACTTCAGAGCCTGGCCTAGCCGTCCAGGGGCATGAGATCTGGTCTCCATGTTGTCCCTCTTTCAATCCTCTGGGTTTCATATTTGCAATGATCTTTGCTCGAAGGGGGGACGATGATTAAGGAATGAAGCTCAGAACCTGAAAAGTTCTGAAGAGCCAAAGTAGGCATCCTTCTGGGCCGGGCAGGAGCAGGGACACCGAGAGGGAATGAGGGGGCTCACTCCTGAGTGATGGTTGGTACAGATCCAGCAGCAATTGGAAAACTGCTACAACCACAACACAAGCTAAAGAGGAAACACACTTCTTGTGTCCTAGGGGCCAGCTCTTCCAGCTCATAAAAAAGCCAAGTGGTAGCATAACCCGAGGAGCGGAGAACTGAACCAGCCCAGGCTGACCAAAGGCAGGGACTACACACGCAGGGAGAAGCCCAACACCTGCCAGTGTGTGCTGATGTCTTCATGAGCAGGGTCAACGTGACTTCTACAGGACAGGGGTGGTGACGGGGGACGTAGGGGAGTCAGAAGAGACAGAGAGAAAGATGAACCGAACAACTAAAACTCCTCTCTGCCTTTCAGACAGCTAGGGTCTGGGCTGACTAAGTCAACAGCTATATTTTGAAGAAAGATAACAGTAAGGAAAAAGAGATGGTGTTTGAAAAGCTTAGATGGCCAGTTTCATACTTCTACACACTTTCCTGATCCTGTAATTTTCTTATAATATGTGCAAAAAGTGAGCTTTGGTGTTTTCTTGGGAATGGATGATATATTTGAACAAAATGAACATATGTAACAAATGTGCAATGAAGTGCAGGTTTCTACTTTCATGCACACACTGGAGGGAGGGTGAGTCCATCCCTAAAGGGAGGGGCAAAGCCCGGAGGAAGCACCCCACGTGGGCACACACAGAGGGGGCGCTGTCCCAGGAGCCAGAGCTGAGGGCGAGAGCAGGTCAGAGAAGGGAAAGGGCATTTCAGCACACGTGAACACCAGGACTAGCCACAACCCGTAACACAGCCCGAGAAGAAAAGGAAATCATTTGTAAAAGAGACGCTCCTTGGATTATATAATTCTGTTATTTCTGGGCAGTGGAGCGCCTGCTGGCTCTTTTCTCAACTCCTTGTGAAAAATAACGCAGGACCCAAAAAAGTGACAACGATTAATATGGCTATGATGAGAAGTAGCTCCCTTTCATTGCTTGGGAGGAACAATTTAATTTTTTGGAAATGGATCAGGCAACTGTTACTCAGTATCTTAAACTCTTAATAAAAGTAATGACTATTAAAAAAAACATACTTTATGGCTACAGCTGCTGAGTGGTGGGTGAAAATCCTCTTCTTCCACATACTTCCTCTTAAAGTATGTGATCTTGGATGTTGTTATAGGATTTGAAATTCCCCTGTAATGTGATCCTGTGGTAATAAATCAGATATGACAAATGACATGCGGTTTGCCAGAGGTTCTCCAAACAAAATACTTTTCTCTCCTTTCCTTCTAGAAGATAACTTGGCTACGTATCTCTCTGTACATGTGGTGATTAAAAGCAAACACTTGTCTTAATAATTGCTATCATACAGAATCCTGTGACCCAGGCCAGGCAAGGCTTCCTAGACAATGAGAGAGGAAAACGACATATTTCAGCCTTCACTAAATACTCAGATTCTTTGCACAGGCAAACTCAAAAGGGGAGGACTGTAACAACTCCGAAATAGTATTAATATTTCTTCAAATTGTTTAATTAAATCCATGATACCCTAACACCACTCAAATACAGGGTGCCCCCTCCCCAAAATGTATACACTTTAACAGCTGATAGTTCAATTTTGAAAATGAAAGTATTTTAATAAACGCTGCCTTTATAATTATTCAAAGTGTGTGTACATTTTGGGGGACACCCTATATATACATATACTAAGTTATAAGCATAATAATTAAACAACTTTCAAGTATTATTGGCTTTAGGTAAGGAAAGTATTGGCTTTAGGTAAGGAAAGAAATGATCAACGGTACATGGGAATTGTAATATTTCTTCTTTCAAAATATGAAATTTAAAATTTAAATTTTGGATAACTAAAGTCCTTTTGGCTCTCAAAAATGTAACAGGGTCTACTTTTTAAAGACCACAGCTTTTAATCCTTTTTAGCAAACCAGACTTCACAAGTACTTGTTTTACATTGTAGGGTTCTTTAAAAATTGCTAGTACTACACACAAATCCAAAGGAGCTTACCTTAAAATATTAGAATAAAGAATGAGAAAGAACATAGTTCTGTTTTCTGAGCTTTGACATTTTTCCCTACAATACCAAAGCCAATTGTGTGCTTAATAATAAGAAGAGACACAGCACTGCTGGCCCAAAGTGCAGATTCCTTTTTGTCTCATGGGACGAGGATTTCATTGTCAAGCCCCCTGGGGCTTGTCTAGCTTTGAGAGAACCATGCAATTCCACAAAACCCAAACCCCAAACTGAGAGTTTCAAAATCTGGTTTGGTTCTCTTTAAAAAAAAAAAAAAAGACACATGACTTCTACCCGAAGCAGCAGCACATGTCCAGACTCAGATTTGAATGCAATTTAAGTATCACCTCTGGTCCTCTCCCTGGAGCCCTGGGCTCAGGTAGGAGAGATGCATGGGCAGCCTGGAAAAGCCCCTGGAGCTGGGCTCAGCTCAGAGAGGCCCTGCAGACACCCCTTCCTCCCACCAGTCCAGCCTCAGAGAGCAGCAGGCGAAGGTCAAGAGCAGTACCTGCCAGCGGGGGGCCGGCTCCCCGGTCTCCCTGCAGAGGAGCCTGTGCTGGCCCTGGGGGGCTCGGGCCTCCGTAGCTGTCAGCCTCCCATAGTGTCTGGTACCCTGCAATTTCAGCAGCTCCTTCCGAGACAATGGGCTCGCAGAATCTATTCATGGACAGAACCAGAGTCATCGCTGACAGCCTCAGATCTGAAAAAACAGAAAACAGCCCCGATCAGGAGGAAGCCAGGCCCTGGCCTTGGCATCTTCATCCCTTTGCTCTGGGAAACTTTTACTTCTGGGTCCTCCCTTCACCCTGAAACAGTTGATTGTTTTTTCAAAGAGAACCTCAGCAAACTCTCTCGCTGCTGTTAGCTCAGCCTCTGCGTTCGGCAATCTGCATTTCATGGGCGGATCTTTAAAACCCCATCTCGTATTGTTCTCAGATTCCCCTCAGCCCTCTTCAAGGCAGCTGCTTTGCCTCCTAAACACATTTTCCTCCTGACCTTGCCACAGCAAATGTACCGCTGGCAGGCAAGGCCAAAACCCTTGCGCTTCCTTTCTATTAATAAGGCGAAATCAATTTTCTAGCCAATCCCCCGAGAGTCTCCTTTGATGAAATCCGCTAATCAATCAAAAGAAAGGGGTAGGGGAGGCAGAAACCTCCACCAGGAATCCCTACTGACGCTCTCAGGTTCCTCTGTTCCGCTGCCCCCTCCTCCTCCTCCTCGAGTTTCCGCAGGGCCAGTTCCTCTACAACATTCTGGGGCTCCCTCCGCTTTCTTCTCCCAAAGCGAAGCAGACAGAGACACACTTGGTAGTTGTTTCCACCAGCCCTGATCGGCCTGAACTGGATCTGCCTCCAGTCAAAACACTGAGAGATGAAGACAGAAAATTGGCTCCAGTTTCAAGCCGTGAGTTGCAGTCCCACAGGAGCCAAGCACAACATCCACGGAGCAGGCGGAATATTAAACAGGAGCCAGGGCTTTGGGGCCAGAGGCAGCCGACAACTCTTTACACTGCAAAGCCCAGACACAAGGCAGGAACTTTCCAAGAGGCAACACACCACACTCATGCCCTTCTCTCCAGTTCGCGTCCTTCCCCAGGGCCTCCAGGGAGACAGGGAGCCTTCTTGCTCTGTGAAGCGAGCTGGGCCCCTCCATAACTCAGGTTTGGGGGGTGGGGTGGGTCATGTCCATGGGGGCTCAGTGCCTTCCCTTGGTCCTAAGTAGGCCTCAAGGTAGGGTCAAGAGTGAGTTCAAGGAAGAAAAGGGTCTGATACTAAAGTAAAAAGACTCAGGGGCCACAGATCAGTGGTGACAGAAGAGCAGCCTCAGTGCCTCCCTAAGTGCCAGGTCCTTTAGGAGAGCCAAACCTTCACCCTCACTCTGCAGTTTAAAGAACTGTCACAGGGTGATGTCAGGCCTGCTTTCTGCAGATTGACTGTCTTGCACATATGCATGAAGGGTCTAGTTCTTGCTTTCTTCTCCAAATTATACAGCTTATAATGTTTTGGGGAAAGGGTGACTCTCCCATTGTCTCGTGGGAGACTATTATAACAAGGGGCCACTTCCAGGTAAAAGACACCAGGGATAGGGAAAAATAGCTTCATTAAAGTGACAAGGTCCTTCTGACAAACACAGAAGCTCTTGGCAGCAATGGCTCCATCCTTCACACAGGCTTCTCTTGGGGATCCTAAATTCCATCCCAACCTCACTAGAGAGTGAAGCAAAGCCTTCTATAGACAGGGAAGTGTCTGGGGTGGTGGTGGTGGGGGCAGGGGGGCGTCAGTGGCTGGAATTAGGACCTAGCTGATTTGGGCTTCTAAACCACTTCCCCCTTCTCTTTCCAAATGCCCTCCGAAGAGGCAGCTGCTAGGACTTATTAGAAAAATCTTATTGCAAGAGAAGAAGAAGAAGAAGAAAAAAGAGGTTCAGTGAATTCTCTAAAAAGACATGGTGGGACACGTCATTCATTTTGTCCTTTGAGTCACCAACCAAAAAATTTAAACTACATTGATTGAACAAACTACGCCATTCTGTCTGTCACCCCCTCCAACGCTGCATCCGAACAAGTTACAAAACCTCATGGTAATTTATTCCCTGGAAGACTCTCATGACATGGTCCAAACTGAAACTCTTAACCTATTTTAAGACAATTGCATCAGGAAGTGCTATTGCCATGAACATATGAATTAGAGGTTTTTCTGAGGCAGCAGCCCTCTCTTAGTGACTGCGACAATATTTTCCAGCTTGACATTTACCCTCCCTTTTGTGCTGGATTCTAGGAATAAGATCCAAACTTTTTGCCCGAGAAGAACTTTTATTACATCGAAACCAAAGCAGGTTGACAAATCCATGCCCTGTAAGAGAGGAAAGTATTTGCAGGCCGCAGCAGCAATTACCTTTGTTTAATAGGACATTATGTGGGCCCTGGACTGTGTTATGTCAGTAAGAGTTTGTTTACATTTTAAGGACTTATTGTTGTAGCTTTTCTGGTTAAGGATTTCAGTGTTTCTATTTGTCAGTATTGTTTCCAGTACATAAATATTTATCATCACGCATTGGAACTTGAATCGTGAACTTGAAACCAGGCAAAATTGTTTTTATTTTGGCTGTTTTTTCCCTTCATGATACTAATTTCAGTAAGTTTTTCTTTTCTGAATTGAAAACGTTGACACACAAAATCCTAACCTGGAGAGGCTGAGTTCCACAGCTATTGAGTCTTCCTAGTCTATTTAGAATTTACAGTCGAGGATGTTAACCAATGAAGAAGGCAAGTGTAAGGTTCAGGAAGAATTGGAGTGTGCAGCGCTAAGCACCGATGTTTCACGTGATTCTTTATTTGTGTTATATGCGCAGACCCACACTGTCATTATTCTCTGTAGGATGAGATTTACATATCATTCTACTACTGAAGTCAGAAGTTTAAGTCCACAAATTAATGTGCTGTTAATATTAAATATAGCCGCCAAGATCTATAGTAATGGCAAAATCTGCTTAACATGAGAGATGAGTGGATTAAAAAACAAAATAAAACAAAAACAAAAGTGTGTTCAAGTGTGTTTTGTTCATACATTGGGTTTAAAAAAATCAAAAGGCTCTAACCTTTTATCCTCAGGCTCCTACATGCCTGTTTTGTGAGCCAAGTGATGTAGTGGTATGACCCCTCCAGCATCCCCAGGCGGCTGAGGGCTCCAGCTTTCCCAGAAAATGCTCCCAGTAAAGTTACCGGGCACTTCTATTCGGTTTGGTTTTTCCAGATGGGCTGGGCTTTTTTTCTCGGAGCCATTATGATGCTAATAGGAGTGACTGGCACACAGAACAGGGTAGCCCCAGATTGTGGCACCTTGAATCTAACGGAGGCCTCTGGTCATTCTTTGCCCACTCCCTCCCCACCCCCCATCTGTCCTTAGAAATTAAAGAACATTTTATTAAGAGCATTATAGCAGTTAGAGGTCTGATCCCAATCCTGGAAAGCAGGTAAGTAAAGGGCTTGATATTTTCAAAGCACTGACATTGCCTGTCTCAAATGCCCTGCCCCAGTGGAACCAAGCCCAGGCCTCCACATTGTCCCTAATAAGATCTCAACAGTTCAACCCAGCTCTTGAGAGCGGTGGTGGGAGAGGCTGGATGGGCGCAATAAAATCCTCCCAACCCTTCCCACATAGACAGACACGGCTCTTAGGCCAGGCCTGGCAGAGAACACCTGTCTGCCCTGAGAAGTACATTTCTCTGAGGGCCATGAGCTCTAGGTCAGGTCCTGGGTCCGAGGAGGAGCGGCGGAAGGTGGGTGTCCAAGTCGCTGGGGCCAGGTCTTCCCATCCCAGGCCCCAGCCTGGGATCCGAAGCTTAGAGAACCGACCCCCTGCGGGCTGGCAGCAGCCCTCAAATCCCGGCTCCCAATCAGACACACCCCCGGGGTCGTGCCCAAGCCTCCGAGCCCCTCCGTGGGGCAGCGAGCAGCGCCCTGGCTACCACCGGCCGCAGGGGAAAGTAAACAACACCCCAAGTGTCTGGGAACAAAGGCAAGTTGTCTTTCCACAGCCTCTCCTGAAGAATAAGGGCTATTATTATTCTTTCTGTTCTTCATTCTTCTTCTTTTTTTTTTTTTAAACCAAGTTTCCTTCTAAGGAAATAAACACCAAAGTGGATTCCAAGAAATGACTCAGGCGGTGGCTGGGTCTGCGATGCTGGCCGGTCGCGCTCAGCCGCAGCCCATCTGCCCGCCTCCCTCC
>NW_005871113.1:5585175-5616348 GCF_000147115.1 Myotis lucifugus
GGGCGAGGGTCCGGGCAGTCCCGCCGCCGCGACTGGGGCGCGGCGCGCGGTCGCTGCAGACGGTTATGGTAATGAGCGGCTCTGTCTAGCGAGGTGCGTGTGAACCCGTCAATCCTGTTTGCCATTTCCCCGTGGATTTCCGAGGAGAGGTGGTGCAGGATCGCCCCAGGTGAGAGAGGGAACATGACAAGCGTGCCCGCTCTCCCGCCCTCCCTCTGCTCCCGCCGCCGCCGCCGCTCCTCCGGCAGCACACGGGGCGCCTTCCCCTCACCCCTACCCCAGCCCGCCCCCTGCCTCCTGCCCGCCCTCCCTCCCCTCTCTCTCCCCTCCCCTCCCCTCCCGGTGCCCGGGGACAAGCGGGCCCAGCTCCAGCCCGCAGCCCAGACCAGACCCCACGCGCTCCCGGCTCCCGCCCTAGCCCTGGGGGCTCGGTTTCAGCCGGATAATGCATTCACTCGGCAACCTTCGGAGATAGCTTCTCATTTTTTAAAAATTTGGTTTAGTTTTGTTGTGCGTGCGTGCGTGTGATTTAAAAAAAAAAAAATCTGTGCTTTCCCACCCTTTGCAAAAGACTTTCTTCTCCTTTGCCACAGCAAACGGAGATGAGAAACAGATGTCTTTGCAGGACCGAGCAGTTATTCCCCCCTCGCCGCCCGCCCCCGCCCGGTCCCCTCCGGAGCTGCATGTGGATAAAAAAGCAACCTTGGTCTTGCTGCAACTTCCATTGGCAACACTTTCTGGCTGGGGAGCCTCCAGGGAAAACCTCCAGGAAATAAAAAAGCAGTAAAGGAGGCTGTCCTTGGTCAAGAGAATGTAATTTAAACCACCCCGGAATCACGTTATTTTTGCAACTAGTAATTTTCCCCTATATTGGGCTCAATTGGAGTTTGTTTTTTTTTGAAACATTAATTCATAACTTCTGTCTAGGGACCCCTCGGTAGTGGAGATGGGTCATTTCAGGTGTAATGAACGCAGAGGCTTGGAAGGCAGAGACCTCATAAAAGCAGGGGGAAGGCACCTGCGCAAAAGTGTTACAAAGACTATAATGTTTGTTTACTGCTACTACGCCAGATGTGCTAAATATAACACTTCTTTAAAACAGTGATCCTCCGACTGTGAAAAACCAAACCTCTGGCTGCCTGGCTCCCTGGGAATCCAGGAGAGGCACAGGCTGAAAATCAGGAGGGGGGTGGGGGTGGAGGGGATAGGGGAAGGAGCAAGATCAAGCGTGAGGATTAGCATCTGCAAATTGAACTCTATCTAATTTGCATGTTTATTTCTTAGAATTGTAATTAAATTTGTGTAATAAATGTTTTCCATTTCATTTGTACACTTAAAATTTGGGTGACTGACATGCAGTTAAGTGAATTTCTTTTTGGAAAAAAAAAAGCAAATGTAGTTTATTCAATAAAGCAGCAAACAAATATTAACCATAATTAGAACTAATCTGCTTTGAAGGTATTTTTGTTGAACTTTGTACATGAAAGCCCTCTCAGAGGTTTGAAGGGCATTAGGGAGCCGAGAAAAGGCAATTATGCTGAAAACAGACAAACTCAACAGACTTCCAGGAGCAGAATTTAATTTTTTTTTCCAAAAGACATTTCAGGGTTGCATGCCTAAAATTGGGAATGGGCATTCATCTTGGCTTTATTCTGAATCATATTAAATTGCATTGGCTCAGGCATGATATAGGCCATTATGATGATAATTTAAGAATTGTAAAGATGCCATTTTGTGCAATCAATGGGTGTTGCATGCCCAGATTATGGGTAGAATATAATTTTCATTTGGGTGGGGGAGGAGGGCAAGGAAATGCACAAGGGCCTTTAGAGCTGTGCAAGGACTTGAAAAATCTAAATATCAAAAAGTGGTTAGTGCTTAACGCAAATGAAGAACTAGGCTTGGAGGCATGGCTTATTATTGTTTTTATCTCCCTATATTAAAGTTTTATAGCATTTAAAGGACTGTGGGGAAATCCCCACATACACTTGGCTGTGTCAAAATACATAAAACCAAAAGGAGTAAATTAAGCATAAAATTGAGAAATAACATGAGACGAAGTATCAGCATGGGTTGCATTGGCATCTTCGGAGCGTTGGCTCTGAGAAATGAGCCTTCTGGGAAATTGGCATTGCCCTTGGGAGGGGAGGACTCTTGGCTTTCATGTTACAACAGAATGACACCACCACACAAGTATGAGATCATGGTACTTCACAGCACCCCTTGTGGTTCTGAGTATGAACTTGACCCTGGCCTGTGCAGATATGTTATGTTAGCACGTTGTACTGACAGCTTTGCCTGCCCTGCCTTTAAGCTCAAGCTCAATGTTTTCTGAGATGCAGTGCCCAACTGTTGACAATGTGAACCAAAGTCTACAAGTAGAAAAGGCAGTCAAACAAATGTCCATGGAGTGAGAAACATTATTTAAACATTTTAAAGTAAAAGACCTAATGATAAATCAATAATGAGATATTTGGAACGAGCTAATGTAATTTATAATGAGTTGAAATATTCAACCTGAGAACTATGATGTCATCATTTTGTGTGTGTGTGTGTGTGTGTGTGTGTGTGTGTGAGTGTGAGAAGTTCCAGGATAGAAATTAGATGATAAAACTTAAAATACCTTGGGCTGCAAATTCACTGAAGGCAGTGATTGTTTTTCTTCAGTTAAAAAAGAAGATGTCAGATTCACAACTGCTGAAACCTAGCTCAGAAAAAGTTTCTGTCATTTGAAAGCGGGATTTCTCAAGTAAAATTTGACCAACTCAGATTGCTGTGGATACAGTGCTCATTTGGATTAGTGAAATATCTGAATTATGGGCTTTTAAAATAAAGTACAACCTTTTTACAGCAAAAAGAGGTGCCTCTGTTCAATTGCCCTAACAACTGTTCTCCAGCTCTCAAATCTTCTCCAGTTAGGCTTTCTCATCCCATCACTCCCTTGAAACTGTTATTGTCAGGGTCACCAATGACCTTCACGTTGCTAAATTGAAAGCCTTTTCTTGGTTCACATTTTCCTTGACCTATAAGCAGCACTTGATCAAGTTGATAACCTCCCTTTCCTTGAAACATCTTTTATGCTACTTCCAGAAAAGCATACTCACCTGGTTTGCCCCCTGCTCTTCCTTCTCAGTCTCCTCTGCTGGTTCCTTGCCTCCTCTATAACCTTTGAAAGTTTGAGTGCCTCCAGCTCAGTCCTTGAACCTTGCCTCTTCCTTTTAGCCACTCTCTTGTAGATCTCTTACAGTCTGGTGGCTTCCAATACCATCTTTATTCTGACTCCCAAATAGATCTCCAGTCCAGACCTCTCTCCTGACCTCCAGATTCCAGATGTTTCCCAGATACCACAAGCGTCACCTATCCAATACAGAACCCCTGGTTTTCTCTCTCCCCCCACACTGCCACTCTAAATATTCTCCATTCCAGTCAATGAATCATACTATTTTTTAGTTGCTCATGCAAAAAACCCCACAAACCTTTGGAGTAATCCTTGACTCTCTTTTTCCTTTATGCCCTATATCAGTGATGGCAAACCTTTTGAGCTCGGCGTGTCAGCATTTTGAAAAACCCCAACTTAACTCTGGTGCCGTGTCACATATAGAAATTTTTTGATATTTGTACATGCCCTTGACCGGAATCAAACCTGGGACTTTTCAGTCCGCAGGCTGACGCTCTATCCACTGAGCCAAACCAGTTAGGGCTTGTCTTTTTTATTCACTCATGTATCTCCAGCACCTAGCACAGTGCCTGGCACACTGAAAGCACTCAATAAATATATGTTGATTGATGAAGCCATTGACCAATAGTTAGTTTCACATGTGTACATAAACATGAACAAAGCTACTAGAGCTACTCTAGCTAATTTAGCGAGTGGAGAGTAGTTAAAACAGGCAGTTCATTTTTATCACCAACTCATTTGCCTCTCATAGAATTCTCTGGCCCAGTGCTCTGATCTGACCTGCAGTATTCTAGGACCTGAAGACATTCCCAAGATTCTCAGGTGCCTAATGGCATGCTGCCTTTCTGCCTGAGAGTCCCCAATTTCATCCAAGTGGGTTTCCATTTCTTGCCAAGATGCTTGTCCTAAAGCTATCCTCTTAAAATTACAAAGTGTATAACGTTGCTCTCCAGGACCCTGTAATGTCGCTTCTTGGCAAAGCCACCCTTTCAGAAGCCAGAAACTCCTCCATGGTCTTTCTCATCATCCTTCAAAATTCAATAACAGTTTAATAACTGTGTGCATTTTATATGCAAGCATTGAGCTAGGCACTGCAGGTGAAGTAGAGATGAATAAGACACTGTTCCAAGATTTATGGAGTTGTCAGTAGAATGAGTAGCATAAGACAAGCATAAAAATAATGGTACTACTTAATAATGCAGGGCATAATAGATACCATGGGAGTTCCGTGGTGGGACAGATCACATCCAGCTGAGGAGAGCCAGAAAGACTTACTTAAGAAAGTAAAATATGAAGCTGACCTTGAAGGGTAGGTAGGCTTTCGATGGGTGAAAGTGGGATGAAAAGTATTTCAAGTAGAGGAAACCATTTGAGGCACATAGGTTGGAAAGCAAAGGGCATCTTTAGAGAACAGGGAATATTCCAGTCTTGCTAAAGTAAGGGATGTGAAAGAAGGGAGGTGAGGCCATCTAATAATAAACATTTAAAAGCAGGATGAGTTTGATTTTAATTTAAGCAATGGGAAGCATTAAAGGTTTTCGAACTAGAGAATGACATGATCAAAGCCGAGCTTTAGGAAGAGTAAGTACAATGGAGAGTGGTGTTGGGAAGGTCGTTCAGCAGCTTAGGTGAAGGGAAATGCTGGTCTGTGTTAGCGTGGTGGCCCCTGAAGGGGAAGGACAGAGGTGGGAGATAACACAGATTTGGAATCTTTAGGGTGAAATCATTGACTGGTGGTGGGGAAGAGAAGTGTGAAGATGACTCCGAGGTTCCTACGTGAGTTACTGTGTGGCTGAGTGAATCCAGTACAGATGAGAAGAGGCAAGTTTGAAGGGAATATAATGTGTTGGTTCTGATTATGTTGACATGTTCATGGTACAGACACATGGAGATGTCCAATAAATAGCTGAATAATCTGGTCTAGCTGACTATGGAATTGTAACAATTATAATTGTTATAGCATTGTTATAGCAAATTGTTATAGCAAATTATAACAATTTATGATTATTTCAATAACTATTGAGATTGAAGTCTTAGGACTTGATGAAATATGTGAAGACATTACAGAAAATCTAAGAGTGAAGGGCTTAAGTCAGCACCATAAAGAATCTGATAAATGTATTTATTCAGAGGTGAAAATAACTTTTTGGCTTAATGTATGACCTCTTTCAGGGATATTTCTATTTAATTATGTACAAAGACTCTTTTGGCTTAAATTTAAAAGCGGAAATTTGGGGTGGGGTGGTAGATTTGGGGGAGCAGGCAATCTTTCTTAACTATCCTACATCACAAGACAGAAATGGTTATATGCTATGCTTCCTTGTGTGGTTTAATCTATTGATTTACCATCACAGGTGGAAAGGGATTTGATATTTCACCAGAGATCCCCCCCAAAATGTAAATCATTGATAATGAGCTTGAAGTGTTATCTCTCTCTCTGGAATATTCATATTATAATAGGAGCCTTCTAACTGCCACAAAAAACTTTATTCAAAACAATTAATAATGACATGATTTTAGATGGAATCCAAGCCAATAAGTATTATTTCTGAATGTTCCCTTGCTCAGGCTACTATGTGGAGGGACCTATATTTGTGAATAGGAAGAACAGTTTACAGTAAACAAACCAATTATTTATAAAGAGATGTTCTCCTAACATACTTGGTAATTTTTGAAATTAAAAATTTCTAGTGAAATCATTTTAATGCAGTCAATATCGTATTAGCTGAACAAGTGTGGTGATCAGCTGTATATCAACCCCAACACTCATCCCATGTCTTCAGGGGAAAGATGGGCCATAAGGTAGGCAGGAAAGTTGGGTGGGACCTGGATAAGCAGAGAGGAGGAGGCGGGGGGAGCCCTCCATGAAGGTTAAGGGATAACAATTCCTGATCACACATAAGGGCACAAGCACAGAGTGAGGAACTGGATCAAGGGCACAGGAGGAGGGACTGGATCAACGCTTAAATCTTCATATTTGGAAAGATGGCAGTGCTATTCACAGAAGCACAGAAAGGAGAAGAAAGATCTATTTGAGCAAGAGAGGGGCGAAGTGTGGTGTGTATGTGCATGTGTTGGGGGTGAGATAGGCTTACATTTTCTACAAAATGAACTGAGATAAACAAACAAACAAACAAGAAAAATGGCAATAAGATGATAGAAATATTTTCAGAGACTATTACATTTTCTGTTCTAATTTCCTTTTCCTCTTCCAAGGAGATGTTCCCTACCATATTCTTTTCATTCCTGTAGGGGGAAGGGCCTGTACGGTTTGTTCTTGACTGAAAACCTGAACACATAGGTACACACTGCCACACACGAGTTCAGAAGAACAAAAGAATGAATTACTGAATAAAAAGGTGCAATGCTTCATCCAGAACTTTAAGACAGACTTTGTTGAGGCCAGGAAGAGGCTATGCAAGGCTGTGTGAGGGTATCAGAACTGGACAGCACAGTGTACCTTAGCTAATGTTAAGCCTAAACATAAATCTCACTGTGTAACAAGGTAGGCCCCAAAATTCCCAATTTTGTCATCCTGTTAAAAAAAAAAGTTAACAGTAGTAGAGAGACAAACCAAAGAGAGGTAGTCTTTAGAGAAACCGTAGCTACTTGTAAATTTGATTTTAAACCCCTTTCCTCCCCTATTTACCTTACCTATACATTGTTATAAAACAAGTAAGCTAAACATTTTATGAAGCTTAATATTAGAAGAGCAGGTTATATTTATAACACTATGTCATCATATCAAAAAGCATTCATTAGGTGACTAATAGTTGCATTAGCACACAGATAATTGATTCAACATGGTTCTTGCAGGAACTGGAAGATTTGTATTTTCTTGGCCTCAACTTCTACCTTGTATACATGTAATTTCTAGAAGTCTTTTCATTTTAGTGGCTAGCTATTCTATTTTTGTTTTTTGAATTTTTTAAAAGATTAAAACCTCAAAGAGGAGTTTTGAAACTGACAAAGGCACTAATATAACCTGATAAAGTAAAAATTTAAGCTATATGAAAATTATAGAGATTTAAATGTGATGTTAATTAAATTTATTAAATATTATTCAATGTGCTTTAAGTAGTATGCTCTCTCTGTACTAAAATAGTCTATATGGAATTTAAATAAAATGTGTGTTTACACAAGCATGCTTGATTTTTATAGGTCAAACATTTTTTTAAATCCTCACCTGACAATATGTTATTTTTATTTATTTATGTGTTTACTTTAAAATATATTTTTTATTTCAGAAAGAAAGGGAGAGGGATAGAGAGTTAGAATCATCAATGAGAGAAACATCAGCAATCAGCTGCCTCCTGCACGCCCCCTACTAGGGATCAAGCCCAGAATCTGGGCATGTGTCTGACCGGGAATCGGACCCTGACCTCCTGGTTCAAATGTCCACGCTCAACCACTGAGTAACACCGGCTAGGCAACAATATGTTATTTTTAGAGAGACTGGAAGGAAGAGAGACAGAGAGATCTGAGAGAAATGTTGATCCGTTGCCTCTGATGTACGTGCCCTGACCAGGGATGGAACCTGAAACATGGGAATGTGCCCTGATTGGAATCGAATCCACAACCTTTTGGTGTACTGGACAGTGCTCCAAACACTGAGCCACCCAGCCAGGGCTCATAGGCCAAACATTTTATAATAGAAACCTAGAATAAGGATGTCAGTATTATGAAGGCACAAAGCTCTAATTAGGATGAAAACATAAGGGAACTATAGTACACAGTAGTCGTTCTTTCTGTCTGTAGGCATTGGCCTTGCCTTGATTAGAACTATTTCATAAAACGTCCATGTATAGAATGCCAGCAGCGTAAAATGCCTATATTAGCAACTCGTGTCAGGAGAAGGGAATAAGGAATCCTGTTCTGACGGGGATACTTGGGGACAGAGTCATCTTCGAGCATTTCATTCTGTATTCCTAGCTCCTCCGTGGTACAGGGTGTGGAGGCAAAGCAAAGTGCATAACAAAAGCTGCTTTTGCCATCAGGAAGATGTATTTATTTTCAACAATGTAAAGGGAAACACAATTGGGGTGGAGAGAGAGAGAGAGAGAGAGAGAGAGAGAGAGAGAGAGCGAGCTGTGGCAGACATCACCTGAGCAGGAAATGACACAGCCTGCACACACACACACACACACACACACACACACACACACGCTCTGCACACACATGCACAGAATTCATCTCTGACAATTTAATTGTTTAATGGCAGGACTAACAAGGGAATCCTTTCTAAAGTAATGGCATATAAAGGCTTCCTAGTGAAGTTAATATTCCCTGCTGCATTTGATGGGTGTTTCCCATTTGTGCAGTTCAGCCCTAGCAGACTCCTGGCGCGTGAAGGGGGAGGCGGGAGGGGCGGCGGTGTCTGTCTGTGTTCAAGAGCAAGATCTGGAGAACGCCTTAGCCTGTGACCTTAGCCATTACAGCAGGAAATCTGAGGCCACGGTTGGCACCGGAGCAGCTGCTCCCAGCGCTTGTCATGTCTTGGCTGGCAGTCCTAGGATCTGGGTTTCTGGACCAGAAGCTGGTGTCTGGAGCAGACTCCTTGTGCAGAGTTGTCCGTTTTTTCTTAGTTCACTGGACCCCGGGTTTGGCAGCCCTTGGTGCTGAGGTTTCAGGACCTCAGTCTGACCAAGTCTCCTAGGAAATGCAATGCACAGTGTTTCAGAGACCGGGGTCTGAGTGCTCATCGAGCTGCAGGCTCTTCTCCTCCTTTCTCCGTACGGTTTAGCCTTGCTCGTTTCTGTGCTTTAATTGGGTCCCTGGGTGGCGGGCCTGTCCCGGCCGCGGACGTGACAATGGATGATCCGCGGAAGAAGATGTGTCTCAAGAAACCAAGTTCTCAAACCAGACCCACATGTCCTCTCATTTGGAAGTTTCCATTCTTAAATCAAATAATTATTGATTTAAGAAGGGAACATTTATCACTCTGGTTACTTGGCTTTGAGAAAAAAGTTTCATTGCTGCACCAGAGAAACCCAGAGGAGGCGCTGGAGATGGAATCTGACCACAACAGAGGCGTCCCTGGGCCCCGAGCGCGGTTTCCCAGGCTGTGGGCCGGCTCCCGGGCAGTCGGCTCCTCTCGCTGGGGCTCTGTCTGCGCCTTTCAGTCTAGGAAAAGGCTTAGTAGGCAGAGTTGAAAATGACAGGCTATTTTTAACACGAGCTTTATATCCCACAGTTCTGGTTCTTACTTCTATTATCATGACTTATTCATAGACTTTTATCCCCAAATATCATTACCCTTTACAGTAATAGGATCAGCAAAGCAACCACTTAAAACCAAACAAACAAATGCAGAACCATTTCCCCCTTCTCTTCAGCTCTCTGCTCTCTCTGGCTGGGAGGGGAGGGGGGGTGGGGGGGTGGGGGTGTAGGAATTCTTACCAATCACTAAGAAGTTCTGCAGCTTCAGAAATCCCCATGTAAAGGCAGCTTGGCCGTGGGGAATATGAAGGCACAGGCAGTCTAAGGGAAGAGGACCGAGGTAAAGAATTTAAAAAACACAAAAGAGGGAGTGGAGGAAGGTGGGAAGCTCCAAGTGTGCATTCCCTAAACCCTGTCTCAGCAGAGAAAAACCCATCTGAAACAGACCCCATTACAGTGACTCTACAGTGGAATCACGTCCTTCTCCCCTGGATAGTAACAATACCTGGTATTCTGAGGGCCTACCCATGCCAGGTGCTTTCTATATGTTTCTATTTGTACAGCTTTCAATAGTGGGTACGATCATCCCCCTTTTACAGTCAAGGAAACTGAGGTTTAGAAAGCCCAAGTGACTCATCGAAAGTCATATGCCTCAATTGGGTGGACCTAGCACATACGATTGGATCGAATCAGTCCAAAAACTGTGTTTATAGCCACTACACCTTTTTCATATTGACACCCACCACGTTATATTGCCTCATATTTTATTCAGTCATTTGTCCCTCCACTCACGTATTTATTACTATACATCTTGTTCCAGAAATTAGTCAGGATGGTGCAAATGCCTCGGAGCTATGCACATATCTAAGTAGTCAGGACATCCTACTAATTTGTTGTTTTGAGCTGTAGAACATCAATTGTCAAGAGTCAGAACTAGTTCACTGTGAAGTCCTCTTTGTTTTTTTTTATATTTGAAAGTAAACCAGCCAGCCCGGCTGGTGTGGGTCAGTGATTGAGCATTGACCCATGCACCAAGAGGTCACAGGTTCAATTTCCAGTCAGGCCACATGCCCAGGTTGCGGGCTGGATCCCCACTAGGGGGCATGCAGGAGGCAGCCGATTGATGTTCCTCTCTCATGGATGCTTCTATCTCTCCCTCTCCCTTCCCCTCTTTCTCAAATCAATAATATATACATACACACACACACACACACACACACACACACACACATATATACACTAGGGGCCCAGTGCATGAATTCGTGCACCTTGAAAGAAACTGTGGGCCTTGAGGCTGCAGTAGGCACAGGGGCAGGTCTCAGCCCATCCTCCGCACCCCCACCCAGGCCCTCCCACTGTAGCCCTGGTCCCCTGTCTGCTGGCAGTCCCATTCCCGCTGCCACCGCTCATACCCACTGACAGCGTGGAGCAATTGGGGCTGGCACCAGCAGAGTGAGCATGGCCGGAACCTTCAGTGGGTGCGAGTGGCAGCTGCTGCCCTGATCACCCCTCAGGAGCAGGGGAAGGTGGAGAAGCCCTCAAGGGCGATCAGGGCTGGTGCTGAGCACTGGCAGCAGGTGCAAGTGCCAAGCAGGATCGCAACGCGTGGGAGCAAAGAATTTTCAATAACCACTAGAGGCTCACCCTGATGACAATGACCAGTGCCCCACCTTGGTCTGGCATCCCACTCACTTGCTCCACCATCCCACCACAGCCAATGCCCCCCATGTTCCGCACACACCCCCTGGTGGTCAGCACATGTCATAGTGACCGGTTGTTCAGTTGTTTGGCTGTTTCAGTTGTTCCGCTGTTTAGTCTATTTGCATATTAGCCTTTTATTATATAGGATTTATTTTAAAGTAAGCCAGCCAGAAACCCATCTGTGCAGGATGGCTTGGCCCAGAGACTGGAGTAACTAATCTCCCCAAATCTCTTCTTGATCCACACTTCTATAAAGGGTTAGATTACCATGCTTTCTGGGAATGATCTTCTCTTCACTAATTAATTACAGAAATGTAAAAGGTGAATTGGCAGGAGGAAAAAAGAGAAACTCTACTATAAGTAACCTGACAAACACTACCTCAACCAGGTGAACTAGGCCAACATTAACACTAATTAGTCCTGTTGCTCTTGATCCGATGCATTGAAAATGGCATATACTCTTGATACGATGCATTGAAAATGGCACTTTACCTCTTAGGTCTTCCTCCCCCAAACCCATAACTTCAGTCTAATCATGAGAAAAACATCAGATAAATCCAAATTGAGGGACATTCTACAAACCACCTCATCATTACTCCTTAAAACTTAAGGTCAATAAAAACAAGGAAAGTCTGAGAAACTGTCACAGTCAAGAGGAGCCTGAAGGGTGACTAATTGTAATATGGGATCCTGGTACAAAAAGGACATTAAGTGCAAACTAAGGAAAACGGACCTAAGTATGGGCTTTAGCTAACCATAATGGATCAATATGGGCCCACTAATTGTGACAAATATACCAGACTAATGTTAGATGTCAATAATGGGAAACTGATGCAGAATGTATGGGAACTCTCTGTACTACCGTCTCAATTTTTCTGTAAATCTAAAGCTGCCCCCCCCCCCAAAAAGGTCTAGCCCTAACCGGTTTGGCTCAGTGGATAGAGCATCAGCCTGCGGACTGAAGGGTCTTGGGTTCGATTCCAGTCAAGGGCATGTACCTTGGTTGTGGGCACATCCCCAGTAGGGGGTGTGCAGGAGGCAGCTGATCGATGTTTCTCTCTCATTGATGTTTCTGACTCTCTATCTCTCTCCCTTCTTCTCTGTAAAAAAAATCAATAAAATATATTAAAAAAGTCTATAAAATATTTACACACACACTCACTCACACACACACACTCACACAAACACAAATTGACCAAAATTACTGAGAGAACCAGTGGCATGACTAGAAGTAGAAAATATGTCCCTGGCTTGAAGGCCTAAGCCAATGAGATGAATGGCTCTTCTTGAGCAATGCAATTGTGTGTCCTGTGGACCCCTGGATTTTTATGAGTGCCTTTGAATATCTGAAGATAGGGTCAAGCCGCTCAGGAGGGGTGCACTCAGTTCCTTGTTTTCAGCAGATGATTCTTATTGAATGAATAAATGCCATTTATTCAACATTCACTTAGGGAGCCTTCTGGCTCTAGGATGCATATCTCAGCGTGGGTTCCAGACCTTTCGGTGAGGACACCCTGCACCCCAGACCATTATCAAGGTCAGTCTTGTTCTTCAGAACCCAGCAATCACTCCAGAAACCGATCAAACAATTTTTTCAATTCAAAGCTCTAATGCCACCTTCTGTTTGGATTTCTATTTATTGGGAACTGCCAATATCTTACATGTTGCAACATCAGTGACTTTGTCTCCAACAGGAATCACAGATATTTGCATATCACTTTACAGTTATTGTAGATAATTCAAAAAAATCACTTATACTCATCACTACTTTGGAATTGTGTCAGTTATTAAATTTGCTACTGAATCTTGATATTTAATGCATTAATAAAGAAGCATATGTAGACTGCGTCAAACATATTAAGTATTTTGATATTCATACTTTAATATAATTGGTTTCCTTTGTAACCCGATGGTGCTTTTAAAAATGCAATTATAAGCATTTTTCTGAGAAGAGGTCCAAAGCTTTCTGCAGATTCCCAAAGAGTGAGCTCATGGCACAAAAAGCTTAAGAACCCTTGATGCAGTGGAAAGAACACAGTCATGGGTCCTAAATTGTGTAATCTCCATCAAATTCCTTGACGTCTAGGTTCCTCCTTTTTCCCACCAGTGCCCATCTCAACAAAATAAAAAATAAAAATCTGAGCAGATCAAATCAGATAGCACATAAGGAAATGCACGTAACTTCAAAGCCACATAAGTGAAAGGAATCACTGTTATTATTTGTTATGTTTGGCCATTAGATAAAAATAACTATTTTTTTTTTTACCAAGCTTTTAAATGCAGTTCATTGCTAGGAATATTTCTCACCCAATGATTTAGGCCAGGCATGCACGAGCAAAAAGAAATGGAAAATTGAGTCAATTCTCTGGGTAATAATTCATGCTAATAGGTTCTTACGTTTGCCTGCAACATCCAGACAATAAAAGAAAATGTGTTTTTAACTTGAGTTATCAGGATAGCTATATCACAATTCTCAACTCTCCTTTGAATGTATAGATTCAACGGCCAGGATTGAAGTTCTTAATAGTAAGAGGAATAGAATTATTTTCTGGCACCTGTTTTAGAGATACTCCAGAGGTGCACACTGAGATAGCTCCTGTGTTCAGAGACATCCATGGTTGACTGTGCATCTAGGCACATACATAGCATTGATTAGAAATTTCATTAGAAATGAAATGTGTCAGCTAAACGTTTTTTTCAACTCCATTTGTATTCACAGATGTCTAAGCCACTTGAACTTCTGTGTAATACATATGTCTTAAGATGGTGTTGCCTAGTTATACCCTCAGCAGTTTGCCCCTGGGGAACATTTTAAATGGACAGTGTATAGATCCTACACAATCTATACACAAATATGTGTATCCATTTTTAAAAAATATATTTTTATTTTAGAGAGGAAGGGAGAGAGAGATAGAAACATCAATGATGAGAGAGAATCATTGATCAGCTGCCTCCTGCATGCCCCTACTGGGGATGGAGCCTGCAACCTAGGCATGTGCTCTGACCAGGAATTGAACCGTGATCTCCTGGTTCATAGGTCGGTGCTCAACCACTGGGCCACACTGACTGGGCCACACAGCATTTTTAAAGAAAACTTACAAACCAAATGTAAACAGAAAGGACTTGAGTTAGAAAATAAATGTCTCGCAACTAGAAAGTCTTAGTGATTCTGAGCCCTTCCACTCTCTGATATAAAAGTAAATTTATTCATTCAGTCCAAAGAAATCAGTAATTACATTTTCTTTCCCTGCTATCTCCCCCATTACTTTTATATACAACTGTACAAATGTAACTCAAGAGGAATTTAATTCAATTGATGATGCAATTATGTTAGAAGATATACTATAACTAAATTGACACCCTGGGAAAGATTTGCAACAAAAACAAAATCATCTGGGGAATAGCCCATCACTGAATAGAGAAAACACGTCACACACCGTATTCGTTTGCCAGGGCTGCCATAAGGGAGGACCACCAACTGGGTGGCTTAAGCAACAGAAAATTATTTTCTCACAGTTGTGGAGCCTAGAAGTGTGAGGTGAAGATGTTGACAGGGTTTGTTCCTTCTGAGGGCCATGAAAGAGAATTTGTTCCATACCACGCCCTAAGCTGCAGGTGGTTGCTGGCAATCTTGGGTGATTTTTGGCTTGTAGAAGCATCACCCCCATCTCTGCCTTCCTCTTCACAAGGCATTCTCCTGTGTGTGTCACCATGTCCAAATTTCCCTTTTTTATGAGGACACCTACCATATTGGATTAGGGTCCAGCCTAATGATGTCATCTTATCTAATTATAACTTAAATGATGCTATTTCCAAGTGAAGTCACATTCTGAGATACTGGGGATTAAGACTCCACATGAATTTTTTGGGTACACAAGTCAACCCCTAACACACATATGAAATGTTCAGTATAGAGTATATTTGACACACTGTATTGAAAGGAAATAGACTTGCAAAGAGCTATAGGGGCAAGCACTTCCTGAGAGGAGGCAGGCCAGACAAGCTCTGATGACATTGGAACCATGTATGTAATTCAGCAGCTAAATTAACCCAAATCTCTACCCATCCTTAAAGTAACTTCTAACAGCAGTTCTTAATTTTTATTCTGAAGTGTCTTCTAAGAGTGAAGGTTGACTACATCTCCTGGGGTTTTATCTAAAAATGTATTGGAATGTTCCACCATCAACCCTAACATAGCTATGTTTTCTAAGACAGCAAAGAAGCTTTACATGAATTACCCGTGGGTAAACTATTTCCAACGATAATAGGTAATTTTAAAAAATATTTTTGTTGATAAGGGAGAGGGAGAGAGAGATAGAAACATCAATGATGACAGAGAATCATTGATCGGTTGCCTCCTGCACACCCCATACTGGGGGTCCAGCCCGCAACTTGGGCATGTGCCCTGACCAGGAATTGAACCGTGACCTCCTGGTTCATAGGTCAGTGCTCAACCACTGAGCCATGCAGGCTGGGCATGATAATAGGTAATTTTTAAAGCTCCTTTCACGGGCTGGGCACTATGCTAATTACTTCACATGGGTTATCTCATTGTTTTTTTCACAGTGTGCAGTCCTATAATGGACATTATTTCACAGAAGGGCGATAGACATTTAAAGAGGATAAATACCTAGCTGAAGGTTGATGAGTGTGGAGCCAGGGAGGAACCAAGACAGTGTTTTCAAGAAATGGTGCTAGAAATTGGACACCCATAGGCAAAACAAAACAACCCACAAAGACGAAACTAAATACCTCTGTTCTACAAAAGCACCGAGAAGAAAATGAAAAGAAAGCCACAGACTGGGAGAAAAAAATTGCAAAACACAAAACTCCTAAAGGACTGGTAATCATATTATGTATACAAAAAAGCTCTTAAAAAAACCCCACAAACTCAAAGATAGAGAAGCAACCCATTAAGAAAAGAGGTAAAAGATTGAACATACACACCAAAGGACAGACAAATGGCAAATAAGCCCTTTAAAGGACACTGAATGTTATTCGTCCTTAGGGAAATGCAAATTATAATCATAATGTGTTACCACTACACACCTATTACAATGGCTAACATTAAAAAACAAAAAACAACTTAACTTTTCATACATTCCTGGCGGGAATGCAAAATGTTATTGACCCTTTGGAAATCAGTTTGGGAGTTTTTAATAACGTTAACGTGTACTTACCATATGATCCTGAAATCACACACTGAGATATTTACCCAAGAGAAATAAAAACTTACCAGTATGTTCACACACACACACACACACACACACACACACACACATTGCAGGTGAATGCTTATAGCTGTTTTATTTCTAATCGCCCCAAACTGGGAACACAACAAATGGCCATTAGGTGGTGCGTGGCACACCCACACGAGGGAACACTGCTCAGCAATAAAACCAGACAGGCTGCTGACAAACACACGTGGGTGCATGCATTCTGCTAAGTGAGAAAAACCAGCCTCACAAGGTTAAATATGTATGAGTCCACCTCTGTGACATTCTCAAAAGGCAAAAGCACAGGGAGACGGCTGGTGGCACTGAGGGTTGAAGTGAGGAAAGACATATTTACAGAAGTGTGAGGAAAGGTCTGGGGAGAGGGAGATGCTATGTATCTTGACTATAGTAGAGGTATGTGAATGTGAGGATTTGTTGGAACTCACAGGACTGTGCTCTATTCACTAAAAAACGATGAATTCTATTGTATGTAAATGATTCCTTAATGCACCTGAAAGAATAGCCTATAGGATGAGCATTGTAAGACAGTAACCTAATGAGTCCAGGTAACCTTAAAATATGGAGAAGGTATCTCTTTGTTTAATTAGTAAGTCTTCCATATGAGGAAAGGAAGGTTACCAAACTTAGCTCATATAGAAGGTGCTCAGAATTGTAGAGTATCTCTTTAGCATAAATCTAAAAAAACCCACAAAACTCTTCTGGTCATATTTATAGGCATGCTCACATTTTTTTTTACCTCCCTAATAAAGCTGTTAAGAATGTGAAATCTTTCCAGTTTCCTCTTCAACGACGAGCACTTTTTATTTAGGTGTTCTGGTGTGCGTGCAATATAAATTCTGTTGCATCACTTTATACCTTTGGTTGTTTCTGACGGCAGCATTTGCAAGTCATGTTTAATTTTGTTTGCCTGGAATGACAATGAAATGCTAAAATATATGTGTGTCTGTATTCTATTCACGCTTCACTCTTACAGCAACAGAAGAGCCTTAATGCACCTCTGTCCTCTGAGGAAGCTTGTGGTAGAACAGGAGAAACATTATGAATAATTAAAAATATGCTATTTACTCCAGGAGAAAGAAAACTCTTTGAAAAATCTCTGCTGGCAGAAAGCTTCCCAATCAGGTACCGTATCCTTATAAATAAATTGCTAGTCTTTCAGGTGTCAAGGGATCTCACAGTCAGATATTAATAAGATAAAAATGCTCAACTTGATCATTAAGGTGAAGAGGAATAAGGATGGATTACTGCTTGTTCATGCTTATCATTCTTCATTGTTAACCAGCAAGTAGGTACAGGTGCTTAGTGCTGTGCCCGAACTGGAGTTATAGAAAGAGAAGGAGAATCTCAGGGTGAAGAGTTAATTCTGAGAGATTCCATTTCAAAATATTCAGTCTTTAGGATGAAAACTTAATTTGTTTTCACCATGAAGAGCTGATCTCTTTTATGTGATTGGCCTTTTGGCCTATCATTTTTTTTTTACATATTATTACAGAAAAAAAATATCTCTATCCTCTAGAACAGGGGTCCTCAAACTTTTTAAACAGGGGGCCAGTTCACTGTCCCTCAGACCGTTGGAGGGCCGGACTATAGTTTAAAAAAAAAACTATGAACAAATTCCTATGCACACTGCACATATCTTATTTTGAAGTAAAAAAAACAAAACGGGAACAAATACAATATTTGTATTTGCATGTGGCCCGCGGGCCGTAGTTTGAGGACCCCTGCTCTAGAAGGTAAGAAAGAAATGGTGGGTTAGTCAATCTGGCCAATCAATGGATATGGTGATCAGCTGGGGTTCAATAGATGGGATCCAGCTCTACTATAACATTAACTAGCTGTGTGACTTTGGACAAGTGACTCAACCTATCTGTTTTTTTGAAAAAAAATAAATATTTAAATCCTCACCTGAGGATATGCTTATTATTTTTTAGAAAGAGAGAGAGAAACATCAATGTGCAAGAGAACATTGATTGGTTGCCTTCCACACATGCCCTGACTGGGGAATGAACATGAAACCTAGGTATGTACCCTTGACTGGGAATTGAACCCTTTTGATATATGGGAGGATGCTCCAACCAGCTGAGTTACACCAGCCAGGGTGGGCCTTTATTTTTATTTCCTTATTTTAGAGAGAGAGAGAGAGCAAGAGAAAAAGAGGGAGGGACACACACACACACACACAGAAAGAGAGAGAGAGAGAGAGAGAGAGAGAGAGAGAGAGAGAGAAATATTGGTTTGTTGTTCCACTTATTTATGCATTCATTGGTTGCTGCTCGTATGTGCCCTGACCTGAGATAGAACCCCAAATCTTGGGGTGTCAGGACATGCTCTAACGAGCTGAACTGCTCAGCCAGGGGCTTGGCATTGTTTTTCTTATGTGTACACGATGTGGTTGAATTTGATAATCTCTAAAATCAATTATAGTTCTAAAATAATTGCTGATTCTGCATGCAACATCAATTTTCAAATTATTTGAATATTATGTATAAACCTATATTAACTATAATTAAATCCTCAATAACTCAGAATGCATTTCAAAACACTGCATGGTGTAGAGTCATCACTAAGAATGCCTAGCAAAGTGCTGGTTAAATAGAAGTTCAAGACAAATGGAATACTCATTAAATTAGCTTTTAAAGTGTTTTACACAAATATACAATTTTAACTGTAATAAAAAAGTTTTCCTCATTTTAATAAAACAAAACCTAATTCTGCAGTTAACCAGGACCAAAGGCATGTGAACTCCTTATATACGGGTTGAGAAAGTTCACCTATGGCATTCTGATGCTTTCACTTCTGTGAAATGGAGATTATGAGCTATGGTTTATAAAAAAACGTAGACAAGACAGAATTTTCCAATGGTTCTACATAGTTATCTGTGATGCAGTTTATGTGGATTTTACTCTAGTTAGAAGCCAACAAATTAATTTTTAAAAAAATATTTTTTATTGATTTCAGAGAGGGAGGGAGAGAGAGATGGAGACATCAATGATGACAGAGAGTCACTGATCGGCTGCCTCCTGCATGCTCCTTAATGGGGATTGAGCCAGCAACCTGAGCATGTGCCCTGACCGGGAATTGAACCCTGACCTCCTGGTTCTTAGGTCAATGCTCAACTGAGCCATGCCAGCCACGCTTAAAACTATGTTCTTTAACTTACTGTTAAAAACAGTTGCTTGTATTCTGTTTGAGCCTGAGCAGGTACGTGTTAGTGATAGCATATTTTAACATATATTTGTAGAAATAGCTTTTTATTATTAATAGTCTGAGATTCATGGCTTCTAATTAGGCAGAAAATAAACAACAGTAAGCTTTACACATTATTCAAGATCATATTATGGGTTTACTGCCATAAAAATTGTTTCTGTAAAATCTATATGACTTATGCAATCCCACTGGATGAATTTTATTGCTTTCCTATGGCTTTGTGCTTTGTCTTAATATTATTTTTGAGCACCCCTTTGAGTTTATATGATAGCATTTAAAAATCATCAGTACTACCCTAGTCGGTTTGGCTCAGTGGATAGAGCATCGACCTGCAGACTGAAGGGTCCTGGGTTCCATTCTGGTCAGGGGCACGATCCCCAGTAGAGAGCGTGCAGGAGACAGCTGATCAATGATTCTCTCTCATCATTGATGTATCTCTCTCTCCCTCTTCCTTCTTCTCTGAAATGAATAAAAATATATTTAAAAAATAAAAATCATCAGTACTAAATAACTAAACAGAATGCCTAACACAAAATAGAAAAACCAAGCTACGTGGCATCTTTACACCAAATCTTCCTTATCCAATTATCTGGATATTTTGATGAGAATTAATTGAGGTCAAGGTTGTGCTGACATCTTTTGTCTAAATATATTTGAGAAAAGTTTTGCAATGCTTCAGGAATCCAAATATGAAACCTAATGTGTGGCTATAGTTTCACCATTCCAAAGACTTAAATGTTTTCTTGATTATATTCAATCACCCATTTACTTTCCATTTGCTCCCAAACTCTGTGCTATTATTTGGTGTTGCAATATAGAACATTGTTCATGCTCCAAGTAATGAAATCATATTATAAAAGTCTATCTCTTTAATGGCTACACATTCTCTGTTACTCCTTCTATTAAGAGAAGGTGTCTAATTTCACTCCCCTTGAACTTGAGCTGGCTATAGTGACTTGCTTGACAAATGGAATGTGGCGGAAGTAACATTCTAGGACTCCTGAGGCTACGTCATAAGAAGCCTTGCAGCTTCTGCCTTGGCCCTGGTATATACTCATCTGGAGCTCTGCTTATCTTTTTTATTTTTTTTATTGATTTCAGAGAGGAAGGGAGAGGGAGGGAGAGATAGAAACATCAATGATGAGAGAGAATCATTGATCGGCTGCCTCCTGAACGCCCCCTACTGAGTTTCGGGCCCGAAACCGGGCATGTGCCCTTGACCGGAATCTAACCCGGGACCCTTCAGTCCTCAGGCCAATGCTCTATCCACAGAGCCAAACTGGCTAGAGCAAGTCTGCTTACCTTGAAGCCACCATGCTGTGAGGATACCCAAGCTAGTTCCCACTAGCCTCCAGCCACTCAACTCCTACCAGCTGAGGCCCCAGACATCATGAAGTAGAGAAGAGCCATTCCCACTGTGCAATGTCTGAATTCCAGACCCATAGATTTATAAGCAAAACAAATGATTGCTGTTTGGAGTAGTTACACAGCATAGGTAACTGGAGCATGTTTCGATGCCTTACAAAAAAAGGGTGCTGCCTTAACAAAATCTGTAACATACGACACTGGGCTGGGACTGGGTGGTAGGTGGGACCTGGAAGGGCCCTGATGAGACTGTGAAAGCTGGAAGAGCCTCCTGAGACGCTTATTCAGGCCTTGAGGGATGGCGAGGAGAATGGTACCAGAGGTGGAAGGAAGATGCACGCAAGGTGTCCTGGCAGAACGGCTAGACAACCTGTTGACGGTGGTAATGTGGGGAAGATCTTGAGGATCTGGCTAAGTGGGTTTCCAGGCAGCACGCTGAAAGTGCTACTTGGCTTTTTCTAGTTGCTTATTACAAAACACAAGAAGTAAGGGAAAAGTTAAAAGTGGGACTCTTCAAGTTTTGAGGGTCTCTAGAGGACATCTTAAGGAGTCAAGACTTTTTGGAGTTTGAAAATAAAACTGTCTTATCTCCAGTCTCTTTCAGCAAAAGATTCTCAATGTAAGAAATAGCTTCAAAGCAAAGGAACTCTTGATATGGGTCTAGATCAGCGGTTCTCAACCTGTGGGTCGAGACCCCTTTGGGGGTCGAACGACCCTTTCACAGGGGTTGCCTAAGACCATCAGAAAACACATATATAATTACATATTGTTTTTGTGATGAATCACTATGCTTTAATTATGCTCAATTTGTAACAATGAAATTGGGGCTCACCACAACATGAGGAACTGTATTAAAGGGTCGCGGCATTAGGAAGGTTGAGAACCACTGGTCTAGATGGATATCATGAATGTTGTGGACCAGTGACTACTATGAACCTTTTGTTCCATCCTCCCTCCACTTTTTTTTTTTTTGCTGCAAAAAGCTTGTTTCCATTTGGTCTAATGCATGGGAGAGGGCTTCAGGGTGGTTAAAAGAATGGCCAGCAGTTTCGGGGAGAGGCTCAGGCAAAAGGCAGACACCAGGGGAGGCAGAGGGGCCCCTCACAGGCCTCCGGGCTCCACAGGCTCCTAGTTGTGCGTGACAGTGAGACTTTCCAAGAGACACTCGCCCAGCCCAGCCTGGGGCCGCAGCCTGCGGAGGGAGCCAGGTGTGGCCCATCTTCTTGATGAGCTTCACCTCCTCACCCGGAAGTGGCTCTGCAGGAAGTCAAAAGCTGAGGGTCTGCGCGGGCAGAAGCCAGGGCACGCAGGTGCACAGAGGTCTGGTTCAGGTTCCTCCCCAAGGCCAGGCGGCTTCCCTGGTGCCCTGAGTTCTGCCCACTCACCTTGGGGAGGCCTCAGTGCATCCTGGGGGAGAGTGTGGCCACCGTGCTGGGTTTGCAACTTTAAGAGACACTCGGAGCCCTGGTGCTTCTTCTCCGCCATCTCGCCCAGAGAGAGGTAGGTGTGGGCGGCCCGCAGAGCCAGGGGGCCGGGGGGCCGGGCGGTTGACCACAGCCTCCACCTCGGTGGGATAATTCTGACAAATTTGGGAGCTCATGGTTGTTCAGCAATAAAGAGTTAAGGTAGAAAAAAGCCGGTGTGTTGGCTGGTCTCGGAGGTGGTGAAGGTGGTGACTGGATAAGACGCTGGAGAGTGGCCAGAGGCTGGGAGAAGGGGCGTCCCTGGGTCTGTTCCATCTAAACACTGTTGAAGCAAGAGACAGATCTTAGACTGCTGAGGGCCCTCCGTCTCCACCCCCCCTTTTTTTTAATGGCAGTGTTTACAGCAGTTACCTACTTTTGTGCCACCATTGGCTACTGGGTGTGTGGAGGAGGCAGAGAACTTGTATCTTTGTGTGTGTGTTGGGGGAGGAGGGTCTTCAGATCCAGAGGAACTATATTTAAGGAGCTGCATCCTGATTTTTACATGGTGAGATGCTGGACTTTGGGTCAGTGCTGAAATGGGTGGAGACTTTTGGGAGCCTTCAGAGGAGATAAGTGTATTTTGCATGTGGAATAAGCGTAAGAGTTGTGGCCAGAGGACAAACTACAGAGATGGTTGTAAATCCCTTGCTACTCTTTCCCACTGGTAGGCAGAGTCTGTTTCCTTCTTGAATCTCGGTTGGTCTTAGTGATTACTTAACTAATAGAATGTGGCAGACGTGACATTCTGTGACTGCTGAGGCTGGGTCAGAAGAAACCGTGCAGCTTGCAGCCGGGCCTCGCAGAACCCTGACTGCCATGTAAGAAGTCTGACATCACCGAGGCTGCCATGCTTTGAGGATGCTCAGGCTCGCCATTTGGAAAGGCTGTGCTCCTAGAGAGAAACAAGGGGGAAGGGGGAACTTGGGGAACCAGGTGTTCCAGCTCCAAAACATCAGAATGATCCCAGCTGAGACCTCAGACATCATGGAGTATAGTTAACCCATTCTCAGTGTGGCTTGTCCCAGTTCCTGACTCAGATTTGTTAGCAAAATAAATGATTTTTTTGTTTGTTTGTTATCAGGCATTAAGTTTTGAGATTGTTTATTATTTAGCAATAGATCATTAAAAGATCACCCTTCACTCTTAGGGGTCCCATTTCCAATCCTGTGATCCAGACTTGATTTGGGTCTACCCCAGTTCATGAAAAATGTTATTTTATTCTGAAACTTCAGTGGGTGACAATTATATTCTTGCTCCTCAGTGTTTATGTAAATCAGTATATGCATCACCAATCAATGCAATTTAAGCTGATTGAATCCACACTTTAGTACCTATGAACTAGGCTCGACCCCAAAAAAGATTCTAGCAGTGAGGGGTAAAGAGAAGTTCCTGCCCAAATAAAATTACTGAGGCAATTTTAAAACAATATTCAATCTACAATAAATATATTTCAGGTGTATATTAAACATTAAAACCAGGTATTTTTTAAACTTCTAGAGATCACACATTCATTTAAAGCCTGGTGATGCTGAAGAGTAGATTCTGCACCTGAAGTTTCTACATTACATCAGGATTCAGCCCCAGGTTCAGGCAATTTCAGAAGAGACATTTAAATAGTTTGCAGAGGAAGGAGCTAGCTAGACAGAGTAATTCTTCGAAGTTGAGAAGAGCTGATGCCTAGATCCAATCGAGAGGAATTCATCCCTAGCTGGTTTGGCTCAGTGGATACAGCGTTGGTCCCCAGACTGATGGGTCCTGGTTTTGATTCTGGTCAAGGACATGTAACTGGGTTGCGGGCTCGATCCCCAGTAGCGGGCATGCAGGAGGCAGCTGATCGATGTTTCTAACTCTCTCTCCCTTCCTTTCTGTAAAAACAATAATATATACATATATATATGAGTAGTTCAGTTGGCCCAAGAGGAAATCTAATTGATTTTGGGGGTATCTCAAGGTGCCTCTGTGAGGATGAGGCCTGCAAATCTGTGTTTTAAACATGCCTCCATCCTCAGGTGAATCTTAAGTGCATGAAAGCTTGAGTAAAACTGAGAAACCTGAGATTTTTTCCTAGGCCTCCCTCCACCGCCTAACCTTCCAAATACCCTTCAAGATAGTTCACTGTTGCTGTCAAAGAGAAACCCATTTAGAACAAAATCAAAACGAGAAGAAAATCAGAAATAACTCTATTGGGAGCAAAGTGATTATGTTTGCAGTGTCAATGAGTACGTAATGATGACCAGCCACTGAGGGCTGTCAGGCAATGAATACTAAAAAGCCTTGAGTAGCCCTAGCTGGTTTGGCTCAGTGGATAGAGCATCGGCCTGTGGACCAAAGGGTTCTATTCCAGTCAAGGGTACCTTGGTTGTAGGCTCCTCCCCAGCCTGGGGTCCTGGTTGGAGCACCTGCAGGAGGCAACCAATTAATGTGTTTCTTTCTGTCTTTCCCCCTCTCTTCCACTCTCTCTCTAAAAAAAAAATGCATTGAGTAACCCAAATGATATTTCTTTCTCTTCTATGCTGCAAGCCCTAGGCACATTTCTATAGTTTCTAGTGCATTTGGCATTACTCTAGTAAGCCTTTCATTTTCAAACCATGAATCCCATTGGACTCCTTGAAATATAGCCTTGTAACTCATATATTTTATTTCACCCAGAGATTTTCATGGAAAATACCTTCTTCACTTGATATTAATACTGCTGCATTTAGAGCCCATCTTCTAATTATTTTATAATAGTCCTTTTTAATGAGTGGTAGGAGTGTTGGATATTGACTACACAACCTTCCCATTGGGTTTAATTTGCATACATGAGTGTTCACCTATATAACAAAGGTTATACTATGGGTGTATAACAAACCCCATTTATCCAGACTCCACATTATTTGAAATTTGATGAACCACGAATCCATGTCTTTAGCTCAGAGTTTTCTTCTGAGCTTCAGACCTTCATATGCAACACCTGTTGGAAATCTCTGGGACATGCCACAGGCACTGGAAACAGACTTGCTCAGCATCTCTTCCTTCAGAGGCTCACCCTGTTCTCTGCTCCTTAGTAGACAGCAACATCTTCTGTCCAACTGCCCAAACCTGAAACTGAGTATCTTCCCATACTTCTCTCTCTCTGATCCTGCACATCCACTTAGTCCCCAAGGCCTGTCTTCTTGAGCACTTCACGTTCTCTTTTTCTGTATTCCCTCTGCTATCACCTTAGTTCAAGCCCCCAAGGTTTCTCACCCAGACTTCTGGAATGGTCTGTGTATAGGAGGTTCTGCTTCCAGTTTTTCTGTTTGCTCAAACCATCTCCAACTTGTTGCAAGAAAGGTCTTAATAAAATGAAAATCTCATCATGTTACTCTCTGGTTTGAAACTCCCCAGGGATTGATTCTTCACTGCCTACTGTTACGAGTGAAACGCTTAGCCAGGCTAACAAAGCTCTCCACGAGCCATTCCTTGCCTATCTCTCTAGCATTCTCTTTCATCCTATGGTTCTCACATGTCACACTCCAGCTATGATGGATGACTTATGGTACTGATAAAGAAGCATGCTCCCTATGTCTTCATCCCTGTGTTCAATCTGCCACCTCCCTTCCCAACTCCCTAGAAAATGTATAGACTGCACTCATGTATCAGATCCTTGTTAAGTTCTTTCTGATGTGCCCCCATCCCAAAGAAGAACCAACCACTATGGCATGTGTGAGCCCTTGGTACCATTGACAGGTTTCCCTTATTGCACTTTTAACAATTTTTTGCCTTGTTTTATGTTCAGGTCTGTCTCCCATCCACCAGGCCACATGCTTCGTTTGGGAAAGAACCATATCTTGTTTGTCTTTACGGCCCTTAGATAAATAAAGTCCCTAACACATAGTAGGTGTTTAATAATTACTTGGCAGATAAAGCCCAAGTAGAAAAGTTTTCTTTGATATTCTACTTTCATAAAAGGGGAAAATGAGAAAAACTGATATCACAAAATCTATAGTATAGATCCAGATTGTAACGTGTTCTAAAAAGTAAGTATAAAGATTTTAAACGCACACACACACACACACACACACACACACTTTCATACTCACATCTAGTCTGGAATCCTATCACTTGTAAATCTGGTATTCATAATAAGTATTCCAGAGTACTGTTTCTGATTCATTTAAAAATATCTCCACTGAAGTTTAACATTTTTTGTCGCTTTGAAATTCTCTGGGTAGCTATATGCATGTATGGTATGCAATATATGGCAACTTCTAGTTAACAAAATGTGAAACTAATTTGGGTGAATAGCTGTATTATATAGGTTAAGTAGCAAAATACTAGCTAGTGGTAAAAATAATTCTCAAATTTTTTGTTTTGTTTAAATAAACGTTTTGTGTAAAGGCCTTTAAGTAATTAATATTGAATCCTCACAGTCATTTTGTGCTTCAAAAATAAAGGAAAAGTAAGATAAGTGGTATAAAATGTTGAGACATAAAGTAAGCCCTTATGTTCAGCCCCTCAACAGAAAATTGGGTACAGGCTCAGATTTTACAGATTAAGGGATGTTAAGATAGTTCAAAAGGATCTGGCTGGAAAGGCTGGAAAATAGGGTTTATTAAAGTTATTAGTATTATTCAGAATAAATATGGATGATTTAATAATAGTCCCTCAGGCATATGAAGTTACTAATGAGTTTCCTTTCATTAAGCAGAGGATGAAAATAAAGAAATAAAATTACATGAACACTTACTAAGTACTAGATAAGTAAACCCCAGTAAGTCACTTCAAACTCAACTCTGTGCTGAGTAAGTCATATTTCCAGATGAAATAAGCTCAAGTGATTAAAAAACTTTCGGCCTCTGGTCGGTGTGGCTAGGTGGTTGACCTATGAACCTGGAGGTCACGGTTTGATTCCCAGTTAGGGCACATGCTGGGTTGCAGGCTCGAACCCCAGTGTGGGGTGTGCAGGAGCAGCCGATCAATGATTCTTTCATTATTGATGTTTCTTTCTCTCTCTCTCTCTCCCTTCCTCTCTGAAATCAATAAAAACATATTAAAAAAAACTTTTGAAGAACTTCTGGTTTCAGTTCCAAGATGCTGGAAAGAGCTTGAAATAGTCTCTGATATCCTTAAAACAGGGTCAAGTGAAACAAACTGAAAATCAACTGCTTTTCTGATTTGGAAATTAAATGCATGCTTCTAAATAACAACAGGCCAAAGAAGATGTCTCCAGAGAAATTTCAAAATATTTAAACTAAATGAAAACAAAAAATATAACTTATCAAATCTGCGGGATATAGAGAAAGCAGTGATTAGAGGGAAATTTACAGCTTTAAAGGCATATATTAAAAAAAAAAAGATCTAGCCCTAGTCTGTTTGGCTCAGTGGATAGAGCATCAGTTTGTAGACCAAAGGGTCCTGGGTTCGATTCTGGCCCGGACCCTGGTCAGGGCTCGTGCAGGAGGCAACCAATCAATGTGTTTCTCTCACATTGATGTTTCTCTCTGTCTTCCTCTCTCTCTTCCATTCTCCCTAAAAATCAATGGAAAATATCCTCAGGTGAGGATTAACAACAACAAAAAAAGAAAATTAAAAAGAAAAAAAAAGATCTAAAATCAGTCATCTAGGTTTCCACTTTTGGAAACTAGAGAAAGAAGACCAATTTAAGCCTAAGCAATCAGAATAAAAGAAATAATAGAAATTAAACTGAAATCAATGAATTAAAAATAGGAAATCAATAGAGAAAATCAATAAAATCAAAAGATGGTCTCAGAAATAACATACATCCCTTCCACTCACATTCCAGTTGGCTAGAACTTGGTCCTATTGCCACAGAATTTTGCAAGAGAGGCTGGGAAATGTAGTCTAGCATGTGTCCAGGAAGAGAACAAGGTTTTTGTTAAATAACTTACATCCTCCCTGAGAGAGACAACCTCAAGTCCCACCCAATTACTGTAGTCTTTTCAAAGTCCCACATCTCTGGTGATGCACTCGCCATGAAGTCCAGTGACTTGGGAATTTAGAGACAACCTCCCCCCCCAACAAATTCCACCAAATATACAATGTAGAGCAGGAGGAAGAGCATTCTCGTGAAAAGGGAAAGAGGGAGAAACAGCAGTCATTGCTTTGTAGCAGTGAGAGCCCCAGCTTCTCTCTTGGTAGAGGAGTTTTTCATTTATTCTGGATCTTCTCTGAGAAGAGCCCCCTTTCCCATTATTCTCAGTTGTGCCCCACTCCAACTCTGGGCAGGTTTTCCTTTTCCACTAAATGCCGCATTTTCATTTGAACTCCGTGTGGAGAATCCTTCCCTCCTTGGGGGCTAGACATCATTCAGAGCTCGCTTCATCGGAATCGAGTTCCCCTTGAGTTCCTCTGAAATAAGAGGCAGCACTAAAAGTTCTGATCTTCGCACACGGCTGTGTCCCTGTGTGTCCTCAGGCAGTCAATAGGCCTTTTGTTTTAGTCTTAAATATACTATTTGTGGTTCAGAAGCCGTAGACTTTTCCTTCTTTTTTTTCTTAATTTTTTAAAAATATATTTTATTGATTTTTTACAGAGAGGAAGGGAGAGAGATAGAGAGTCAGAAACATCGATGCGAGAGAAACATCGACCATGCCCTTGACCGGAATCGAACCCGGGACCTCCCAGTCCGCAGGCTGACGCTCCATCCACTGAGCCAAACCGGTTTCGGCTCGTTTTAGTCTTAAATACACTATTTGTGGTTCAGAAGCCGTAGACTTTTCCTTTTTTTTTTCTTAATTTTTAAAAACTTTTTTTAATGATGTATTGGGGTGACATTAGTTAATAAAATTATATAGGTTTCAGGTGTACAATTTCAGAAGCAGTCAACTTTTCAAAGCCCTAAGGCACTTAATCTCTGGGCTCTCTCCATTCCCTTCAATATCTGCTTGAAAACCACTTACTTCTTGACTGACTTTACTGCTTTTTTGTAATATCTTTTAGCAAATTATATATATATAATATATCAAATATACTGTTGCCTGGCTCCTTCCATCCGTTTTCCCTAAACTACAGGTTCAGTAGTCACAATGGCCGCCTTTCAAGCGTAACAGGCAATCATTTTATCAAATGTTTGGCGTCACATGGGTTAGTTTTCCAGCTGCTGTATCTACTTCCTCACCGCAGCTTCTACACCAGTGAACATATTGTAGGTTTTCATTCTCACAGCACCTCGGTGGAAGGTCCCAATATTGGTCTTAGTTTTCATTGCTTGCAGGAACAAATGAAGTCTAAAATGTGTAATGGCTCAAATAAGGTTTTTGCCCGGCCGGCGTGGCTCAGTGGGTGAATGTTGACCCATGAACTACAAGGTCACGGTTAGATTCCTGGTCAGGGCACATGCCTGGGTTGTGGGCTCCATCGCCAGTAGGAGATGTTTCTATCTCTCTCTCCTTTCCTCTCTGAAATCAATAAAAATATATTTAAAAATTTTTAATTAAAAAATATAAAGTTTCCTTCTCGTTTATGTTAACTTTCTAAGGTAGATGATACCTGGTTGTCTCTTTCCTGTGAGGTGACTCAGTGACACAGGATCTTTCCAACCTGTGGCTCTGCCTCTGTTTTTCTCCATATCCTGCCGGTGGAAAGTGAAAGAAGGCATGAAGGCATATTTGTTTCTTAAAAGGCCTCCTTGAAATTGGCATATGTCACATCTGCTCATATTCCATTGGCTAGAACTTGGTCACATGGCCATACCTAATTTCAAGGGAGAGGCTAAGGAATATAAGGTAGCCATATGACTGGGAA
This sequence comes from Myotis lucifugus, assembly GCF_000147115.1. Taxonomy (NCBI): domain Eukaryota; kingdom Metazoa; phylum Chordata; class Mammalia; order Chiroptera; family Vespertilionidae; genus Myotis; species Myotis lucifugus. The sequence continues at coordinate 5,615,217 of NW_005871113.1, forward strand.
AAAGAGGAAAGCATAGATTTGGTAAAGAGTGGGAAGTTTCTACCACCTATTGAAAGTACTGTCTGGAAGGTTTTCCTTTGGATATATTTTCCTTATGGCAACTGAAAATAAGCCTTCATTTTTTTTCTTCTAATTAATGTAAGTTTATGAGATCCTTAATATAATTTGTCTCCATTTATTTGGCATTTAATTGTGTAGAGGTGTTTATTGTATTATTATACTATTATAATTTATTATAAAGTACTAATCAAACAAAATATTTTGGTATTTTACTCAGACTTTTTATTTTAAAGTTGGGAATACCTTTATTTTCAAATAGGAAACATCATGGAATAGTTTGATAACCTACAGAAAGAAAAAGTTGACTTAAATATATTTGTTTAAATACTACTGGAGATCAAAGGATTTACAATCAATTTGCAATTAAAAGATAATCTTACGTGTTTTATATCTCATAAGATAAGCATATAAGATGAATATGATGAATAACTAGGTAAGTCCCTCTGTAAACAATAAAAATGATGATTTAATGATATACTAGTCAGAATGCAGATGTGCCTGCTTTCTGCTGAAATTTCACTTTATTTTTTGTGGTTTTATTTTTAAATTTTTATTACATTTATTTGGGTGATATTGGTCTACATGAACATATAAGTTTCATGTGTAGATTTCTATGTTACCAGATCTGTATATTGCACCATGTGCTCACCACCTAAAGTCAAATCTCCTGTCACCTCATATTAGGATCCCCTTCTCTTCCCACCCCCTTCCCTCTGGCAACCATCACACAGCTGTTTGTGTTCATAAGTTTCAGTTTTATATCCCACATATGAGTGAAATCATATGGTTCTTAGCTTTTGCTGACTTATTTCACTTATTGTTCTCAAGGTCCATCCATGTTGTTGCAAATGGCGCTATTTCATCCTTTCTTATGGCCGAGTAGTCCATTGCGTAGATGTACCACATCTTCTTTATCCAGTCCTCTATCACAGTACACTTTAGTTGTTTCCATATCTTGGTCACCGTGAATCATTCTGCAATGAACATAGGGGTGCATATATCTTTGAGAATATATGATTTCGAGTTTTTGGTATATACTCAGGAGTGGGGTTGCTGGGTCATATGGTAGCTC
>NW_005871113.1:5616448-5715871 GCF_000147115.1 Myotis lucifugus
CCCCCCCCCTCGCCCAGCACATGCCCTCCCCCCCCCCGGGGCTGTTTGATTGGGTATGGTTATATGCATGCATACAAGTCCTTTGGTTGATCTCTCTTCCTTATCCTCACCCTCCCCTACCTTCCCTCTGAGGTTTGGCAGGCTGTTCAATGCTTCTCTGTCTCTGGATCGGTTTTTGTTCATCAGTTTATGTTGGTCATTATATTCCACAAATGAGGGAGATCATGTGAAATTTATCTTTCTCTGACTGGCTTATTTCACTTAGCATAATGCCCTCCAGAACCATCCCTTGGTGGTGCAAATGGTAGGAGTTCCTTCTTTTTTTGGTCTACATGAACATATAAGTTTCATGTGTAGATTTCTATGTTAACAGAACTGTATATTGCACTGTGTGCCCACCACCAAAAGTCAAATCTCCTGTCACCTCATATTAGGGCCCCCTTCTCTTCCCACCCCCCTACAATGTAAAACAGTGAGTAATCTAAAGTGGAGGATGGCCACAGGTTTTTAATCCACTCATCTGCGGAGGGGCACTTAGGCTGTTTTTCAAAATCTTAACTAATAAAAATTGGGGTGTAAAGAACATAGGGGTGCATATATCCCTTACTGACTGGGGGTTTCCGGGTTTCCTTGGGAAATATTCCTAGAAGGGGGGTTATTGGGGTCCAATGGGAGTCCCAGTTTTTAATTTTATGAGAAAAATCCCTAACTGTTCCCCCCTGTGGCTGCCTCCCAGTCTGCATTCCCACCAACAGGCGATGAGGGGTAGCTCTTGTCTTAATTTTTTAAGGAATTGCCAAACTTGCTTTCCACAGTGGTCCCTACTTAGTCTACAGTCCCACCAGCAGTGAGGAGCTCTCCAACACTTGTTTATTGCTTGTCTTGTTTGATAATGGCCCACTCCTGACAGGTGTGAGTGATATCTCATTGTCATTTTGATTTGCATTTCCCTAATTGCCAGTGAGTTTGAACATCTTTTCATATATCTATTGGTTGTTTGTATGTCTTCTTGGGAGAGGTGTATTTTCAAGTCCTTTGCCCACTTTTTTTTTCTCTGCCCACTTTTTGATTGGATTGTTTGTTTGGTGTTGAGTTTTACAAGTTCTTTATATATTTTAGTAATTAAACCTTTGTCAGAGCTACTGTTTGCAGATATCATCTCCCATCTGGTTGACTGCCTGTTTGTTTTGTTGCCCATTTGTTTTTGTTTTTTGCTGTGCAGGAGCTCTTCAGTTTGACATAGTCCCATTCATTTATTTTTGCCTTTACCTCCCTTGCCTTTGGGATCAAGTCCATAAAATGTTCTCAACGACCCAGGTCCATAAGTTTGGTACCTTGAAATTTCACTTTTTTTTCTATTGTAATTCTGTGAAAGACAGTAAGCCATGATCCAGATAAATGTGACTCTTTTTTGGAGTAAACTCATAAGCAAGTCTATTATTTTTGCTGCTTCTTAAACACCTTACTACTGGAAACCCAAAAATGTTTGAGAGAAAGGGAGAATTCAGCAGCAAGTATTGGGAAGGAATACGAATTCCTTAAACTTAGTTGATTAAATGGTGAACCCATTTATTTTAATAAGTGTTCCATGTCTTCATTGTGTTCAGTTCAGACAATTCTTACAAAAAGAAAGAAGATTAAACCAGACCCATTGGGCACTGGTGTTCTACGCTAAACAAAGTTGAATAAAATTGGCTTCTGGTTAATTTATCAGTTGCCTCTTGTATGCACCCAGACTGGGGATCGAACCCACAACCTTTTGGTGTACGGGCAGACACTCCAACCAACTGAGCCACCTGAGGGCAACACTTATTTATCAATGATAAAAATTAGGGCTGATTTTTATGTATCATTATCAGAAGTCAGATGCTTACCCATTCCTAGTGAGTACCAACATGTGAAGAGATTTCTCACAGAAAGGTGAGGAAAAGTAACCTTTAACCCACGCAAAAATTTATTTTCTGGAAAATTAAACTGCCATTAAAATCTCTTTAGATTAATAATTTTAACAGTTTGTACATTGTTTACACAGAGGTCAGTAATTTCATTTTGTAATACAATTATACAAAAGCAAAAGGGCACCGAGACAATCGGTGTATATAGATAGTAGAAAAGTAGGTATGAGAATAAAATGCAACATGTAGCACATTTTCAATTACATGAAAATGATGAGATATATGATCATTCTATAAAATGAGTTATTTCACACACGCATCTGTTTATATTTTGACAAAAAAATGCCTATTAATGTGACAATAATACAACACTATTGATAACCATACAGATACTTGTATATATTCATAAGATCCATTAATGTTGTAGAGTCACTGGAAACTATGCTGGAGACAGTTTAAGACCAAGGGGAATGGTGAACAGTAATGCATTTCTTCAGGTTAATAGTTTTGCTCACAGAGCATTTAAACTTCATCACGCTATTATAACCATTATTAGAAAAATAAGTAAGAAAGCTCTGTAGAAACTCTATTAAGGAAGTTTCTTGCCTCAAAAAAATGAAACAGGAAGGAAGGAAGTAGAAGGAAGGGGTGGAATGGAGGGAGGAAGAGAGGGGAGGGAGGAAAGTAGGGATATTGACTAAAAGATTCCACTAACTGAGTTTTCCATGTTACATTATTTTGAGAAATAAAACACAATGCACTGAACAATAATGGACATCATGAGTTTTAGAAAAAGAACAGAACTCAACATTTATCAAGACCCTTAAAACTCATAATAGCTGTTCTTCAGCAAAGACTAATTGAACTGAGAATATTGATATACTTTCTCATTTCAAAATTTTAGTAAAAATCCAAAGGTTGTTTGCCACTCTATGACAGCTTTAAAGATTCCTCAAAATTTTCGTCACTCTATTATTTTCACTATGAAAGCAAAAGTCATCTCAATAAAGTTATGCAGAAAAATTATAAATTTTGTAATGCAAGCTATAAGTTTTCTTAAAGTAATATTTATAATTTCAAAATACTGTTTGAAGCATCACCTTTATTTTCTAGCTGTACTTCAAATAATTATTTAAACATACTCAAATACTAATAGAGCCAATTTATATGCAAAAGCTACCCTGGTCTCTCCTCACAGAACAAATGGGACTTGATTATAGAATGTTGTAAATATTCCTAATATTTATCCAAAAGACTGCCCCAAACGAAAACCACCACCATCTCCCTGCCCTCTCCCTCTCCCCCCAAAAGGCTTCCTATGATTGACTTTGGTTTCCTTTTGATGAAATTGCCTGGTTAAGAACATTTGATAAATTTAAAAACAATTTTTAAGGCTTTCTCATGAAATTTTTTGAAATGTGCAAGGAGAGAAGACAAAAAGGAGAAAATTTCGGGCATAAGGACTTAAACTCTCATTTCCCAGGCGCTGGCTTCTACTGCACTAGGCCTGAAGCCCCATTTAGGTGCTATAGCTGCCAACCTATATCAGGGCTCTAAGTTCCTGGCTCTTTACACTTCAGGGATCTTTCCTCCTGCTGGTGCTCATGTATTTCATCAGCATTAATGGGGGTTTTGAATAGGAATCACTGGTGAGAACTCCCCTGAGGGTATAAAAAGTTTGGTCGTTGCTGAAAATCCCACATGGAGATGAGCGCAGTCAGAAACTGACAAAGGAAGTGTTGGAAAGCGGTTCACAGCCAGATGTGAGAGGCAAGAGAAACCAACCTCGGGGGTAAGGGAAAATCCCCATTTTCTCATCACACAGAAGAGTCATATTTAATATTAACTGCTTAGGTTTATGGAAATAGGCATTCTGGCAATATCTGCATATATAAACAAATTTCAGAAAATTATTTCAGTGTATAATGGAGTATTATATTTCATCCACTGGGTATTCATTTTAAACAGTAAGTGTCAGGTGAGCGATCACATGTGAAAGGAATACACAGAAAGGTATTTTTTTCCCCTGTTAGAGTAGTCCTGAATATTCAAAGGACAAACTCAAATATCAAACAGGAATCAGAATAATAAAAAGGGTGAGCCCTTTTTTCCCCTTTGCGCTCTGTGGCCATAGTCTGATTTCTATAGCAGTGGTTCTCAACCTTGGCTGCACATTAGAATCACCTGGGAATCTTTTTAAAATCCTGATTTCTGGCCCTCACCCTCCGGAAATTCTGTTTCTTTGTTATGGGGTGGGGCCACCACATTAGTAACAAAGAAACAGAATTTCCGGAGGGATGAGGGCCCAGAAATCAGGATTTTAAAAAGATTCCCAGGTGATTCTAATGTGCAGCCAAGGTTGAGAACCACTGTTCTATAGGGAATTTAGTTCAACTCAATATTTACCATGTGCCTATCTGAGTAAGGGCCACATAAAGATAACAAGACAAGGCACTAACTACTATCAAGGGGAAAAGAGAAACGTGTGCAATAAAGTTAGTTGTGATCCAGTTAAACCATAATGAAGGGTAGAGGAGAACACAAGTAAGCTGCAATGAGAGCACAAGGGTCTCTCCTCTCACCATTGACATTGACCGATGAATACAGGCTATCCCTGTCCACTTCATAGGGCAGACAGGTGCTCAGACATAATTCAACTGTCTTGGATTTCCAAAAGTATGCAATGAGTAGAATACATGGATTAATACAGTTTCAGAATATAAGTATAGGCTAAACTGGCAACGTAAATTAAATCCCCAAGTCTTTGAAAATCAACTACAAATATGACACACATTTGTGTCCTGAGAAGAGAAACAATCTAATTTTCTTTTCTTTGTTTTGCATTTCTCTTTCCCAAGCTCTGTTGTTCTTCCTCCTCCTCCTCCTTTTTCTAGTTCTGCCATTCAACTGAGGTGGGTAGGGTTATTGATGAACATAATGTTGTCCTGTTTTTCTTGTAGCCAGTAAAGGGGGATGCAGCTGTGAGATGCATGGTATGGGTTTAGCGCATTTATACCGGGGTTCTAACTCCAGTTCTGCTTATTGGGCGACTTTGGGAAAGTCTGTTTAACCTCTAGGCTGCAATTTCTTCATCTATGAAATGTTAATAATATTATTTACCTCATACTGTTGTGAGAATCAAACAAAATAATAACTTATTGTGCTAGATCTCAGTAAATTATAACAGTTACCATTATGATTATGCGTTTCGGTGGACATAGATGATGTTTTAAAGATAATTTTTAAAAAATGCTTCATAGCATGTTCAACTTTGTGCTCAATATTGAGTTTGGTCGGTAATGGGTGATACTGGTGGCTCCCTCCAGTGTTGGCCATGGATGAACTGGGGACAGTGAATGGGAAAAAAAATAAAAAGTCTGAATAGTAACTATCAATGTGAAATAATATAACTATCAATGAGAAAAATCTCTATGAATTGACTATCTAGTCTATGTAGGAAAGTGGCAATTTTATGCGCGTGGATTTGTGTCATTTCTCCCCATCTGGATAAAGATCTTCGACAAAATTAGTTGGTGACTAGTATTCTTAATTCACCTATAATTTATACCTTCAAATAGCCTCTCAATTCACTTGAAAAACTATGGTATCATTTGGTCTCCAACTTCATCTTGAAGAACACCCACAATTCCATGACCTCTGCCCCTACTGGTGCTATCTTACTTTGCAATCACTGATTATGCTTTTTACTAGATTGAAAAGTGAAATGAAAATGATGATGGTAGCAAGAAAATAATTTAACATAATAGCCCTGGGTTGGATGACACTGCCTTACCAGGCCCTACACTTGGACATATGTACATTAATCCGGGCAGTTGAGATATTTTCTCATTGGTTTTTCTTTTTCAAAATTGCGGTCCAAATTATTATTTTTGTCACTAAACATCATATTATTGAGAATTCACTGGATGCAGAGTAAGAAAACATACAAATGGATTTCACACAAAATGTGGATAGTACAGAAGACACAAGACTACAGAAGGAAGTTTCTGAAAGGTACAGGGATAAAATATAAAATTCTTTACTGATTTGAAATACACTTTGTTTCCCGGGCAGTAATAAATAACTATGTTTTGCAGCTCATTTGGGAGACAAAAGTCTATAATTCCAGGCTCAGGAAATTATATGAGTGCCAGTCAATTGCCATATTTGGACTATCTCATGTTATTATAAAACTTGGGGGATTTTAAGAGAACAATAAGAAAGTGCGTTGCCTTTCTCGAGTTTCTGAGACAACACCTGCTGCCCACCACTGGGTCCCTATTTGCTATAATTGCTGAGATATAAGATTTTTGCCTTTAAGCCTTCATGCAAATTCAAGCACACAAAAGAGCAGTCGGACTGCCTGGTACAGCAGATTCAGTAGAGGGAGGGGGTCTCTTGAGCCGTATGTAATCCTTTTTTAAAAGAATAGACAAACTTTTGGAAGTAATTAACTTGTGTCAGTACACAGGAAAAAAGATACATATTTTGCTGTGTGTGGAGGAGAATGGCAGCTAATAGCACCCAGAACCAAATATAATTTCTCCTAAATAGAGGAGAAAAAGAATCCATCAACTTGATAAATGTTTTTCTAGTTCCTTTTCCAAAAAAGCCAGGGCACCTTCACCTTTACATACATGCATGTGTGTGTGTGTGTGTGTGTGTGTGTATGCATGTATACACACACATACATAGTGTGTATGTGTGCAGGTGTGTATACAGATACACATACACATAATCCATAATCTTTGAGGACTTGGTAGCTGGGATGGAGACAGGGTCCTTGTTGAAAGTTTTTAAAATTGTTAATTACTTTTTAGGCCACATTGGATGTGATACTTATACCAGGCAAATCCCTAAGGATACATCAGAGCACACACACAATTCTGGGCATAGGCTGAAGGACAGACTTAACAAGTAACAGCCAGTGAGGTCTTTCCTCACTGAAGGAAAAAGCACCGAGCTGGTTTTATAACATGTGTGATTAGGCTTTGTTACAGCTACACATAAGACTGAATCTCTTTTTATTAGGAAGATCCCAGGTATTAGCAATGCAGGCAGCTGTCTCAAAGCCAGGGCAGATACCTCTGGCATCAAATGCCTAAATCTAATTTCTCAGTAAACCCTACATCCCCACCCTGCTTAAAACCCTTTCCATTACTGCTACATGAGATATCATGCCATTTGATTCATGTTCTAACTTTATAACCTAACTCAATTACAAAAAAAAACAACCCCAAAACACCTGGGAAAAACTGAATAGTGTAACAATAAAAGAACGAATTTTTCCCTTTAATGCAACTCTATAATAGACAGTCCTAAAACTCATGTCATATAGCATTTGTATTTTATAATTCATGTGCATAAATGCATAGAGCTGCCATTTTAAAAAATATATCAGGAGTTTATTGTTTTTTGTGTTTTGTTTTTTTTTAATTTAAGGCCTTTCAGTTTAGCCACGTTGAAACAATAATATGTACGCATGGTTTTGTTACTGTGATGAAAACAAGCCCTCGCTTAAAATAATATAGTACTTAGTTGGGACCAGGAGCAATGAGATACTTGCTTTTTAGTAATTGGCAAATAGTTTGCTTTCGTCTAGTTTAACTAAAAATTAGAAAGAGAAAAATGTTGTTCATATAAAGTGTATGCATAAAATTATATATTGGTTAAGAAGCAAAATTAAAAAGAAAACAGCTTATAGTATTCCTGATTAATCAGTGTTCCTAAATATAAAAACAAACGAAAAGGCCTTGCGAGTTAAGAAAAACAGCACACCGTACAGCTTTCACACACTTCAGAGGAAAAAGAGAGCTTGTGACACTGTTCTGAGGAATCTTTCATTTATAAAAACCGAAGGCCTAACTTTGCAAATACAACTTTCGAGCTGTCTGAGCAAAGTTAACTTACACGAAAGGCACAGGATGACATCACGTTGGAGAACGTATCTGTAAGTTTCATAAAATCTAGTCACAAGTCACTAGAAACTTCATAAGGAATCCCAGAACCTTTTTGAACACGATGTTCTGGTTCAAACCGAGAAGTGGAGAGTCTTTATGTCAGAAATACAAATTGAAGTGAGAGAGCAGAAGATTTAGAGAGAGAACAGTTTCTTATGCCAATGCTACCTGCTTTATGCAGTGCTCGCTACTACACGCTCAGAGCGGATCATTAAAATGTTCTTGAACTTAAGATGTTTTCCATTTTCAGCAGCTCATACTATATTTTTTTTAGTTTGTAAAAAATGTATATGCACATTACTCCAATTTTAGAGTCAGTCGTTGAAAGGAATTCTAAAGTAAGGTCCTGTTCTGTTAGCTTCCTACATTGGAATACGAGAATACAGGAAGTGCTTTCAACAGAAAGTTACAGAGTTCTACAGTACAACCTGTCTAAGGACTTGCAAGGGACCAGTACAGTGACTGGGTCTCTTTGGATGGGGCAAAAAGCAGAGGCAAATGAAGAAATGAGTTTTTAAAATAACATTACAAATGCCTTTATGACAATGAAATCTTGCTTGCACTCAGATTTAGTGCTACCGAGAACCGAGGTACAATGAAGCTAAGTGCACAAAGGGAAAATATCTGAAAGAAAACAATTTCCAATGTGACTGAAACCCTTCAACACCATATATGACTTACAACAGAGTTGGAGAACTACTTTCTTTTATCAAAGTACATTTCAAAACACCAGGGACAAGCCAGTCAAAATATGCTTTATGGATAATATGTAGGGTGATACTAAAATCGTGTTGCAACTAAAAATTCTAAAAAATCATTGAAAATTTTGATTTTTCCGGAAATGACTGGCTCTTTTGTTAAAGTAAAATGAACTTCAACCCAAAAGCATATTCTTAAAGCTCTGGAGGATCGGTAGCTTAACAATGATGATAGGGTTTTTCATCGTCCCAAACTCTACCAGAGATACAACCTGCCTTCATTTCTGTCAGTATTAGATGGTCTTTCCACAGAATTTAAAACATTTTGGTAGAATGTTGAAGGTGATTCTTCAAAGAATGAGTCTTCTAACGATGACCAGGTCAAAATAGCGGCGTTGTCACTGACAGCAATGCTGCCTGGGGCTGCCGATGCTTGTTCTCCTCATCATGACTCCAGTAACGCGTGCCATCTGCACACTTGCTGTCCTTTCGACTCTTTCATTTCGGTCCAGTGATTGAGTTCCTCCTCTCCAGAGCTGTTCAGACCTAGAGAAATCCAGCCTATCATCTCTTTTCTTTTCATGCTGCGCTTGTTGTACACAGACAGGATAAGGGTCACGTCAGAGAGCTGAAACAGGGCCACTTGAAAAACAAAAGTTTCCTTGTACACTGGATTTGGCTGCCCTCTGCGGACGGATGTCTTGCATTTAGACATTTCTTGACCCATGGAATTCAGTAGAGTTAATTTAACATATGTATCTATAGGGGAAAAAAACACAGAACAACATACCACAAATATCATTTGAAACAAACGCAAAAACAACTTTCTTGTAACATTTGCTGAGAAAATTCTTTGTGCTTTGTAAGGATATGGTGTATACCATGTTTAATGGAAATTCAACTAATTCCATTTTGATGTAGATGCTTATACTATGTGACAGGTACAGAGAATGCTAAGGAGGCAGAAAATCTTTGGGGGATACTAATATCTTAACCTCACTATTTCTACATTATAGTCAGAATTTAAAGGTATACCTCATAATCCTTCCTCCACCCTCCCAGCCATTCCTTGACCTCCCACCACCGCCCCCGCCCCATCCCATCCCCATTTAGCTTCACTAAGCAGGACATCATAGCATTAATAAACACTTAGCAAGCTCAATTAGCCACAACACTGTAAAGCATTCCACTGTGTTTTCAGAGAATAAGAATAAACAAACAAATAGAAATGAAGGCAAATGATAAAGAGGAAAAGAGGAAGACAAGAATGCAAAGATGACATCAAAACAGCTTAGGATGAAATGTGAAAAAAATCTCTGCATGGATGTGGTTTTTAATTATATCTTAAAACAATTTAAGAGCCAAAATGAAGCTAAATGCATTAAGGGCTCAAAGTTCAAGTCAAGTAAAACTTTCTCCTGGTTTCATGCAAGAGTACATTTAATGTGCTTTCTGGACAGTCAAAATAGATACTACAGGGTTCCTTTTTTTTGACACAATTCAATGTCCAATTGTAAGTGTGGCATCCGAACTATGTTCATGAATTAGAAAAAAAACAACAACGGATGTGATGTTTAGTGTACAGAGTAAAACGTAACAGTCCATTGCCTGATTATTTGGGAGATAAACCCTCTCGTCAAACAACTGTGTTTTCAAGGTCGTTTGATTCATGCAGATGACCTTCAGCATGTTGATCCATCATGTGTACTTCTTGTCAAAATTTCAATTAATCTTAATGAAAATCGCAGTATTTCTGATGAAGTAACTATTTCTGTTGTATGAGTCAAAATACAATGAATGAAAAAAGCCTTTAATTTAAAAAGTTTTGCTTACTTTATACTCTGAATACCATCATCCATAATCAGAGATAAATTCTAAGTTAGTTTTACTTAAAGTACCACAGATAATAAATGTGCATTTTTTGAAACCAACATGGTGGACAGCTTCACTGCTGGCAAGTTTTAGGGTATTTTTTTTTTTGTTTTGCATGAAAAGACAACATCCAATTAGCCTCTACAGGAACTCACCTCGGATTATATAAACCTGTCCACCTATCAAGTGTTTTAGACAACAGAACAGTCCATCTGACAACAGGGGGTGGAAAGCAGTAAAAGAAATAATGACCAGATGTCAATTGTTGGGTGAAAGAGGGTCAAAGGTTAGAATTAAAGAGGAAACACTGTTCACTGGAGTGGAAGAACACAAAAATTTAGCATTTTAATTCAGGCAGAGGGTTGAACAAAAGGGTCCTTGGGCAAAACTCATGAAATGAGCATTTTTAAGGTCATTTTGTAATCTGAAACAAAAATTACACTGTTTTAAAGGGGGACATCTTTATAATGATATCCTCTTGGTCTAAAGCACATTGAACATAGAAGCATGCAAATTATCAGACTATAAAAGACTGAATAAAGGTCATTATAGGATCACTGTTATTATTATCCAAAATTTTTAAGTTTATCCATGCAATATTTAATATTTCAAATTCTTTTATTACTACTCTCAATGTAACATAAAATTAAGTAATGAAAAATAAAGTAGAATTACCAAAATTTTTTCCCTTGAATACTACTATTGTTTTCTTTGGTTGAAAATTAGATTATTCAGTTTATAACACAGTTCAAAGCTTCGTACCTAGGTATAGGTGAAGGGTCACAATCTTATATAATATATACAGAATAAGATGAACTGACATAATTGTCTTATATTTTACTTTGTTATCTTACATTTTACCCTGTGTAACTAATTTTAATGTTGACTTATATTTAATTCAGCTAAACATCCTGATACTGAAGATCTAACTCTAAAATAATGAAAAGTGCTTTAACTTACTCTTTGGAACCGGAAAGATCTACCTTATTTTTGTGGATGATAATCTCTTAACCTCTTCTACTCTGCTCCTTTCATTTTGAGTCTGATTAGTGATTTTCTGTTTCTATCAAAGTGGGTAGAACAAGGACAGAGAGGCAAACATCACTTCATTCTGCTACTTTTTAGTATCTCAAGTTAAATATTTGTCAAAAAATTAAACTATTAGCTAAAGCAAAAATGAAGGGCAAACTGATAACTTGTGGCTAAAGGGAACCCCAAAAGTATCTTATCTGCTGCGGTGCTGACAAAAATTTCCAATCTGAATGTCTAAATGCAGGGTGTACACTCTCCCATTTGTCACAGGCCTCACCATGCTCCTTAGCTTTCATCCACAACTTTTGCTCATTTAAGTTACTTCCCAGGCCATTAGAGTTTGCATTCTAAGTGTGTATTAATGAAGATAACCAAGTAGCTGTTTATTCTAATAACTGTTTCTTTACACCCTCTAAAAATTTTCGTTCTGAAAAGAGAAAGAGGACAATAATAAATCCATCCTTCTTTTATGCACCTTTGTCTGTTTGAGTCTCACATTTACCCTGTGGGAGACACAGCTTTAATTTTATGTATAAGGAAACAGACTTAAGGGGAGTTAGGGCACTTGTCCAAGGGTAGAAATATGAACATAACTTAGGCCTTCTGACTTTTAATTCAGGGATAGATACATTTCATGATGTATGTAAGAAGCAAGGTTTCCAAGACTACTTAGAGCAAACCAGATATGTATTTATGACTTTTCAGCTTGATTGAAAAAAATGTTAATTCAAGGGTGGAAAAAGTTTCTTCTCCTTCAAGAATTATTTGATAATTGGAGTAAAAGATTGCTTTAAGCAAGTTTGAAAGAAATATTTAAACAAATTTAAAGTGACCATTGTTATTCAAAATTTCCAAATTTTTAGTTTGGGGCATTAACAGCTTTAATTTAGAGAAATATAAAAAAGCTGCCATTTCCCAGTTTGCGTCCATAGAGTTCAACAAATAGTTTTGGGCATACACTGAGTGACAATTTCTCTGTTCTCCCATAACTTACCTGGAGCTGGGAGAGAGATTAGGAGTTGGAAGAGTGAGAGGCATAGAGACAGGGCAGAGGTATACTATCTAGTTTCCCTTCCTAGCATTTGGGATAAATACAAAAATATTCCTTATTCTGTTGGTCCTGGTAAAGCCAAAGCACATTCCATTTAAGAAAAGACTCTGGTGACAGTACTGAATTATAATTTTAAAGAAGAAATATGTGGAAAAAAAACACAGTTTCTTCTTAAATTGTTAAGGGAGAAAAGTGTATAGTTCTGCATGCAGACAGATAACACAGCATCAATCTTCAGGTAACAGCAATAACTACCCATATTCCTGATTATCTTGGTGGAATATTAGTAACTTAAAAAGACCCTATAACTTTTTTGGCATTAGAAAATAATGGCTATAATAGGGAGAATTTATTCCACTGACATTAGAAAAATTAAGTCTCGACACCTTCCAATTCATATTTTGAATTTCAAATTTTTCTACTTCCCAAATGACTGGAAATAGAAATCATGAGACAGATTAGCTGATGATTATTACACCATTTCATTTTGATCAGTTAAGACTAAATGGTAGGACGAAAGCTCCTAACACTGAGATTCCCATAAGTGCAGAAAACATTAGAATTTAAAAAAACAAACATTTTCCACTCACTGGGTGGTCTGTTTGCTGCCAAGTTTTTGAAGTGGCTGCCTTTGATGACTTCTGCTGATAGTCTGCCAGTGGTGGCGTTATAAAGCAGGCCAATGAGAATTTCTGGAACTGAGCCATGCTCCAGAGACTGACAGGAGGATGTACTTCTACTACAGGACACTTCTGACATGCTCATTTGCGAGTCACAGCCCTGTAACCAAAAGTGAAATCTTTATAGTACTTTGTAAAAAAAAAAGATAGATTGTTAATGCCATGTTTAGTGGAATTAGGCAAGTAATCACAATAAAGATGAAATGCAAGCAAAATTCCCAAATACTAAATTAGAAATGTTGTTCTGAACATATTTTAGTTTCTGCATCTCTTTTCATTAGATAGCCGTCAAAGAAATGATAGATGAGGTTTTATAAATCCATGCATATTTATATACAAATCAGAGAAGCTAAATTTCTTACTCATAGATGTTAATAAACTGTCTATTTTCTGAATGTAAAAAATTGTTTTTTTAAAGACTTATTGACCTTAAAAGACTGACACAGATTTAGACTCAATTACATTAAATGTAAATGTTTTAACAATGTCTTTAAAGACAAAGATTGGCACGGTTTCATTAAATAAATAAGTTAAAACAATCTATTTATAAATCATCATGTAAAACACAGAAATACAGAATGTTGAAAAAAAAAAGGATGGAAAAATTAACTATGCAAATAATAACCAAAAGAAAATTGGCATAGCTACATTAGTCAAGGTTAGCTTTAAGGCAATAACCATTACTTAGAGATGAAGAGATACACTCAATAATGATATAGCTTTCAATTTACAAGGAAGATAAAATAATTTCAAATTTACATGCATTAACAGCATAGGGTCAAAACACATAAAGCAAAAACTGCCAGAACTAGAGAAACAAATTCACAACCTGTAGAGACTTCAGTATGTACACTTGTTTCAGTAACTGACAGCACGCAGAGAAATAAACATAGTAAAAGAAAGTAGAAGATTTGAATATCACAATAAGAAAATTGACCTAATGGTAATACATAGAACACCTTACCTTACAGAATATACATTTTCTCAAGCTCACAGTGGAATTTTTATAAATATTTACAAAAATAAAAGCAAATTAACAGTGAATTTCAAATAATGGGACTCTTCAGAATGTTTTTTAATCTAGAAATCTAAGCTATCTTCTTGTAAAGAAAAAATTCCTATATCACTGGAAATTAAGGAAACACTTTTAAATAACCCATAGGTAACAAAATAATAATGAAAATAAGTTACTTGAAAACATTAATAAAAATAAACATTGGAGAGTTTAATTAAGAAAAAAAGAAGGCCCATATGCCAAACATCAGTAATAAGAAAGGAGACATCACTACATAGCCTATAGATCATAAAAAGGCAAAAGGATAGTATGAAGAGCTCTCTTCCAATAAATTGGAAATTTTGATGAAATAGACATATTCATAGAAAACTATACCCAAAATGGACACAAGAAGAAACAGAGTATCTAAACAGTGTTATTGAAGAAGTTGAATTTGCAATTAAAAACTCTTCAAAAAACCCCACAAAAAAAAAAACAAAACTAAAAACTAGCTAGATGGCTTCACCAGTAAATTTTAATAATGTTAGTCTTACTCACATTCTTCCAGACAGTAGTAGGAAAGAAGAAACACCCCCTAGCTTCCTTTAAAAATCTAGCAAAACCATCGAACAGAAATCAGACAAGGACATTATAAAAAAGTTACAGAATTTTCTCATTCATGAGCATAGATTCAAAACCCTAACTAAACAAAATCAAATCTAACAACTTATAACATCATAGTTAATAGAAAAAATTTTTAACATTTCCCCTTTGAAATTGGGGATGTTGACAATGATGTCAGCTATTACCACTTCTAGTAACACTGTAGTGGAGATCCCGGTCAGTGGAGGTCTAGCCTCACTAGAAACAATAAAATGAAATGAAAGGTATGAAGATTTGGAACAGGAGTTTAAACAGTCCTATGGGAAGATTATGTAATTATGCACACACTAAATCTAAAGTCCACAGATGAGTTACAGCTGCACACAAAGGTAAAAATTTAAACCTATACATTGCTGAATGCCAGCAACACTCCATGAGTTAAATCAAAAGACTATAAGATGTTTTTTTTAATAACAGATTTTTAGATTTAACAAACTTTAGATTAAAAAAATCTGAAAATGCCTTAAATGAATCTTCAGGTTTGAATCCACTGCTGGCTATGTAAGTGAAGAAGAATTAATACATACTGGGACTGAATGAACTCATTAGACTAATATTCAAAGGGATAAAAATCTCGTATTTTCAAATGTAACTCTAAACCAGCGGAGAAAGCCAAAAGGAAGATACAGCTTATACTTGTAAATCATGGGTATACAAAGCACATAATTTGGTATGTTTTCATGACAGTTGGAGGAGAAAACAATTTTAGTAAGTTTCAATTAGGCTACATCATCACTTATGAAAACAGTGTCAAAAACACGCTCGTGCACATTTGGCGCACTTGCTACATTGGGCTATTATACTAGCAGCATCTGTTAGATGCTGTGAAATACATTCTTCATAATATAGTATTTTGCACATTAACCTACTGTCAGATAATAAGATGTGAATCTAATATCTTCTTATCAACACAGACGTCACGGTGCCAATTTTGAGCAACTAAGCGAGATCCCAGGAAATCCTGGGAACGGCCTTTCTGGTCTTCAAGTCCAAGAAAGAGCAAGAGTGATAGGATCCTTGGTGATCGCATTCTATTTTAGTGAGCCCTGCTGAAGTATAACAGTGTTTAACAGAAGAAACTGTGGTCTGGATTTACACCTTAGGAGGAGTGCTAATCGCGTGGCCTTCCCGAGGAGATCCGCGAGCACCACCAAGCAGTGCAGAGTAGCTACATAAATAGAGTAGCTGCAGTGAAGACAAATTAAATGCAGACACGATATACTCCAGGGGCACCTCTCCAATGACTGTTCCTCAGGGCGGGAGTCTCCATCTAGTCTCTCTGCAGACCCCAGCACTAATTTACCACTGGGGCTCGCCTCGGTGGCGGCAACTGCAGGTGATTAACCCAAAGTCACACAAATCCCAGCCATAATTAGGTCTATTTCAAGGAACAGTCCCCCCGGCTCCCCAAAGTAAAACTTCCTTCCATCTCACAGAGTATTTTTTGTTTAATACTTCCTCTTCTTCCCCCTGAGTCCTCTGCCCTAGGGTGAAGGAGTATTGTGTGAAAGTGGAAAAAAAACTAGTTTTTCAGAGAAAGGAATAAGCTCTATGGAATGTTTACCATAAGGAGAATTATTATGGTGCCAATCGGTTAAAATGAGGTGGGAACTTATAACCATAGAGAGAAAAACAGAAGATTAAAAAGACAGCAGCACTTTTATTAAGTAAATGCCTGGACTTTTATTAATACTAAACTGATTCCATCTTAGACTCGATATTTTTAAGGGAAAACTGAACTGTACAATGATAATTACCATACATGTGAATAGTTTCTGTTGACTTTATTTTCACTGTGGCTGGAAGATGTTTTTATTGTTTAATTTATGCATGAGATGCTTCCGTTAGACCAGTGATGGCGAACCTTTTGAGCTCGGCGTGTCGGCATTTTGAAAAACCCTAACTTAACGCTGGTGCCGTGTCACATATAGAAATTTTTTGATATTTGCAACCATAGTAAAACAAAGACTTATATTTTTGATATTTATTTTATATATTTAAATGCCATTTAACAAAGAAAAATCAACCAAAAAAATGAGTTCGCGTGTCACCGGTTCGCCATCACTGCATTAGACTTTTCTGAAAATGGGGTGATGAGGACACAGGGTGCTGAAGAGTCGCAAGAGGGAGGTCACCTGCTGCCTCACCTGCTGCCGCACTCACGGGGGTTCCGTCTCCATCAGCAGAGCCCCTCCCTCAGGGCCTTTCCCAACCCCGAGGCACTGAACCCTCATCAGCCCAGGTAAGGAGGTAACCCCAGGCAATTTCAGGACAGAGAAAGCAAGAACAGCCGAACTGCTCCAAACCTTGTCCCCCTCCAGCCCACTCCCTCCCAATCTAGTGTAATCTGTAAGATAAAAACACCAATAGACTCTACAGCAGTGATGGCGAACCTATGACACACATGTCAGAGGTGACACGCGAACTCATTTTTTTGGTTGATTTTTCTTTGTTAAATGGCATTTAAGTATATAAAATAAATATCAAAAATATAAGTCTTTGTTTTACTATGGTTGCAAAGATCAAAAAATTTCTATATGTGACACGGCACCAGAGTTAAGTTAGGGTTTTTCAAAATGCTGACACGCCGAGCTCAAAAGGTTCGCCATCACTGCTCTACAGGATACCTTAATAGGGTGAGCAGGGGATGGCTGAATCGTTTAAATTTCAGAATGCTGTTGGATTCAGGATACACGTGGCTGCAAACGATAGAATATCCAACTTTACCTGGCTTAAGCAACACAGGGGAACTCAATGGCTTATGGAACATGACAGTTGGTACCCAGGCCTCAACCTGTGTCCCTAGGAACCAGTTCCCCTTCTCCATTTTCTGAGTTTGTTTCCCAAACTTGGCTTTAGTCTCAGGTAGACTTTCCCTTCCTAGTTGCCACACTGTTTTCAGCAGCTCTGAGTGTTGTGGGAAAGAGGAAGACAGGCAGCATCCTGATGGCTCTAACCAAAACCCCAGCACTGGCTAGTTAGGGCTCATGAGATGTCATTCCAGGGCTTTGGAATGAAGTCACTTCATCAGAGGCACACAGGCAGACTGGCTCTCAAGCATAATCTGGGTACTGTGGCCGCAAGAAGATACGGATGCTGCGCAGAAAAAAACAGATGTTCATTACAAAAACAGTTGTTTGTTGCTGCATTTCCCCCTTGGCCTTCAGGAGGCCTGTTACCCATGTTACTAAGGAGCCCACAATGTCACTGCCATTGCTCCCATTGTCACTTCTTCCCTCCTGCTCTTTGTGGGTTTGGTCTACAGTCATCAGCCTGGCAAGAGCCCAGGAAGAGGAAAAGGTGGTTCAGGGAACAGAGCTCTGGCGTTCAGGTCAGGTAACGGAGAGTGGAAAAAAAGTAGAAAATTCTCACTTTCTCTTTCATAAGAAAAGCTTTTTCGTATTAACACCGAGAACTTAACATATTAATAAGATATAAAAATTATAAAACAAAAACAAAATGTTTTATATTACCCATGTTTGACTACAGCATCATGTAGAAATGGTCATGAGAAAGTCCTGCTCTGATCAAAATTTGCATATATATACATAGGTCTATACACTTATGTATGTACGTGCACAGATGATTTTTTTCACTGTATTCAATCTGAACATATTTCATTTGGTGTTTCTGCATATATGCTTGTGACATGAGTTTATAAAGTTTATGATTTTTTTCCCATGCTCTCAACTCCAATGCTATATAAACTACTTCAGAGGATGAAAAGCCAAAGTACCTAACTTTTCTTTTAGAATTGTGTAATTTTGATACCAATTAGACAAGAACATAAAAAAAATATAAACCAATCCTACTTATAAGTACATAATGCAGAAATTCCAAATTAAGCGCTGTTAAACTGAATTCAGCAAAAATACATACACATACACATACTAATACATATATATATACACATACATATTTTTTTCATCAAATGTGCATTATTCTAGGAGGGTTATATGTCCATTGAAGTTGGGTACAACTTTCCCTTGAAACTCAACCATCTTCCTTTTATGAAAATCGTTTGGACTACTGATTGACCTTTTTTAATGGTAATAAGTCTTTTTAAGTTTTCATTATTGCTAAATCACTTTTTAGACATTTACATTTTAAAAAATGTTCATTTCATCTGTTTTCCTAGAGTTATTGTCTTTATGGTTTTGAAATTTCCTCTGAATTGGTGGTAACATGTTTCTTTTCCTTTCTTGATCAATATTTCCTATTCTATTAGTAGTTTTAAAAACAGCAACAACCAGCTCTTGTTTTTGTTAAACCTTTTTACTATTTTTTTCTTTCATTAACTTCTCTTTATTTTCCTTTTCTAACTTCTTGAATTGAAGAATGTTTAGCTCACCAATTTGCACTCTTTCTTACCTCCTTACAAATATATTTAAGGCTATACATTTCACTATAATACTGTGATACCCACACCCCACAAATTTAAGTGTTTTCATTTTGTTTGGTTCTAAATATTTTCAATTTCCATTATGTTTTCTTTTCAAACTGTGAGTTGAGAATGTTTTTTGTTTGTTTGTTTGAGTAGCCAAATATATAGATTCAGGTGATGGGAGTGGTAGGTGGACTGTCTCTTTTACCTCACCTCCTACTATTCTACTCCCCAGTCATGGAGTTCTAGCTAAAAGGGCCTCCTGGGTATTCCTTGAAGACAACAGGTACACACTCTGGGCTCTCAGGCTTGTCTGTTCCATCCGCTTGCAATGTTCTTTCTCCAGATATGCACATGGCTAACTCCTTGTCTCTTCCAAGTCTTTGCTCGCATGCTACATTCCCAATGAGCTCTGACCTCTTATTTAAAATTACATCTCCTTTCCCCCTAGCATTCTTGATCCTGTTCACCCTGCCTCTCCTCTCACCCATAATACTCATAACCTTCTCATATACCATTTACTTATATTTACTATGTGTAAGGTATCTCTCTCCCTCCCCTCGAATGAATTACATTTTATGCAGGTCCAAATTTATTTGTTTTCTATTAATGTACACCAAATAACTAGAACAATGTCTGGTATGCAGTATGTGTGCAACAGGTATTTGTTAAATGAATTTCTAATTTCATTGCAATGTGGTCAAAGAATGAAATTTACATGGTATTGATTCTTGGATATTTGTGGCGGCTTCCTTTATGGCCTGGCATATGGTTGACATTTGTGACAGTTCTACCTGTATTACATGTATTAAATAGAGGTCCCATATATATCCATGAAATAAAACTTGTGTTATTTAAATCTTCCATATCCTTACTAGCATTTTTTTTTGCTTGATCTATGTCTGCTTATTTAGATTTTCTACATGCTCTTGGTTCATCATCATGTCTTCTATCTCCTCCTTCTTTTGAATGCAATGTTCTTCTTATAAAAGTATATGCTTTAGTAATTATTCCAGCAATGAACTATGCATGGTAAACTCTCTTGGTTTTGGCCTGAAAATATCTGGAGTTTGCTTTTTTCCCTTAAAAAATAATATTCTAAGTTGGTAGTTCATCTGCCTCGACACCTCAAAGATATTATACCACTGCCTTCTGTTCTCTGAGGCTAAGAAGCCTTCTGCTAGAAAAATTGTTGTTCCCTTATATTTCATGGTTATGTCTATCATTTTCCTTTGGTGCTTCAACCTTATGCTGTAATTTTGATAGGTGTGGATTCATTTTCTATAATCCTGCTTAGGGCTTGTGCTCTCTCAATCTGATGACTTACTATGGATTTCAAATACTGCCCCTATTTTCTCTAGTCTCTCATTCTGGAGTTCTTATAAGAAAATAAACTTAACATTCTCATTCCACCCTCCATTCTCCTTACCCTCTTATTCATATTTTTCATTGATTCTATTTTTAAGAACTCCATTTTTCATTCTTGAAGTTCCATATGGTCATTATTTAAATCTGCCTCTTCCCCCATATTGTCATGTGTTTTTCCTTGTGGCTTCTATTACTTCTTTTAGCTCTTTATTCGTTTAAAGCATACTTATTTTATAACCTCTTTCACAGTGTGCTATTAATTCATGTCCTAGAGATGCCAATAGACTTATCTTTTGGGTCTGCTGATTGTCATTCACAGTGGATCACTTCTTTCTGCTTAGACTTTATTTAATGTGAATTCAGCTTCCAGGGAGAGTATTTTTTTCTGTGGGAATTCCTTATACTCTAAGCTTGGCTACCTGAACAAAGCAGGATGTCCTTTAAGGTCAAAAGTAATGGGGTTGGTGTCCTGGTAGAAAAACAACCATGTCCATTACACCCTTGGAGCTAATATTTATATTCTCAGTTTAATGATTTTTAGAAACACTCCTATTCACCTCACAATAGGGTTTTCATTTCATTTCTGGCCAGAGTTCAGGCTAGTTGCAAGAAGTAATTAATAGACAGTATACTGCTTATCACACTGAAAGACACAGGACAGAAGAGAAACGAACAGCTATTGGGATGCTCAGCAGGATAAGCATTTATGGAAGGTCTGCTCTGCACAAGGCACTGCCCCAGGCAGACAGCCACACGTGCCTGGAGAGGCTTCATGGGAGAATAAACGTGGGCGCGGTTACCAGCAACTACATTCCTGAGAAGAGAGACATCTGAAGTTGCCCTGAAAGGATTTTAACAGGCACAGGGATGGCCGTCTCAGGCAGAGAGTATGAGCCAAGGCCCAAAGGTGGGAGGCACATTTTAAATGTAAACTGATCCGATGTGGCCGGTGCACGTGGGGAGAAGGGTGGAGGATGTAGCTACAAAGGAAAGTTAAGCCAAGCTTCACCCACCTAGCACCTGGGAACATTTCTATCAGAGACTCACCATAATGCACTGTAACCTTTACATGGTCTGTGTTTACTCAACTGCAAGTCCCTTGAGGGCAGAACCTTTGGTGTATATATCTTTGTATTTCCCAAAATTAGTACAGTGCCTATCACTTAGCAGGTACTTAGTATTACTGAATGAGAATCATAAATTGTAGAAGACATGAAATGTAGTAAGAAAAACTGGACCTACTCTCTAAGCCAGGCGTGGGGAACATCTGGCCCGCAGGCCATATAAGGTCTACGAAATCATTCTGTCTGACCCTGCAAAGGCATTAGGGTTAGTTAATGAAATGTTTGAACAAATACAGCAGGCTAATTTTTTAAGTTGATAATTTTGTATGGCCCACGAGGGATGCTATACATATCCAAATGGCCCTTGGCAGAACAAAGGTTCCCCATCCCTGCTAAGCAGTGGAAAGCAATGGTGGCACTTTGAACTGGGGGATCCCATGCTTAGATCTACGCCTGAGAAAAATAACGTAAGGCCAAACCTGTGACATGACCAAGCTTGGGCGCAGGTCACAATTGCTTTGCTCACGATAGATGTGTCTTTCTGAGACGGTACTTGTAGTCTGTCTTGGTGCATATTTTACATTTTATTAAAAAAACTGCAATTTTTTACCCTGTAGCAAAACACAGACTTTAAAAATATCTGATTTATTACAATCCATCTTGGAGATCTGGAAACATGTTATAGTAGAAGTAATTGTGTATGGTTTCTGTAACCTAACTGCTTTAGCTCATATTAAGAACTATGACTTTTATTCCAAAACTAGAGGCCCAATGCACGAAATTCATGCAAGGGGCTCGCAGCCCAGGCTTTGTCCAGAAGGTTATCCAGAAGGTCATCTGGCCATCTGGTCTAATTAGCATATTACGCTTTTATTATTATAGATTAATATAGCTGACTTCCTTGTCTTCTCATTGATCTATCCCAGTTCTGAAAATTGCAAAAACTTTCCTTCTCTGAAATATCTGAGTCACTGGCAACACATACTGGGTTGCTAAGGTAGTAAAGACTCTGAACCCCAGAAATGCCCTTACATTTACATCTGGGGGAGGTGAGAGCTATTAAAAATTGGTCACTAAGCTTGTAGAGTACTAGAATCAGTTATTCCTAAGCTTAAAGTATCTTAGTAAGTTATTGTAGTATTCCAAATGTCTTAAAGCAGGGGTCCTCAAACTACAGCCCGCGGGCCACATGCAAATACAAATACTGTATTTGTTCCCGTTTTGTTTTTTTACTTCAAAATAAGATATGTGCAGTGTGCATAGGAATTTGTTCATAGTTTTTTTTTTTTAAACTATAGTTCGGCCCTCCAACGGTCTGAGGGACAGTGAACTGGCCCCCCGTTTAAAAAGTTTGAGGACCCCTGTCTTAAAGGTTCCCTTTAATTTGTTTTAAATGAGATGATTGGATTCTGTCTTTTAAAATATATCTATATATATTTTACTACTGGAAAACTGAATAGAGTGGCGATTAGAAAATCATTGCCCAAATTTATTTTCAAGTGCCTTCTGAGTTTTGGGTTATATTTCAGTATCCACAGGATACTGGTTTTCCACCTGCAGGTAGTGGAATCCATTAAATTTCAGTTTTAAAATATACTTTTAACTATTTAACAGCTAAAATACTAGATGCAGACAGATGAGTATTAAACAGAGGCAGTACAATATGCTGGGAAGGAAAGCAGACTGGAGCCAGGCGATCGGGGCCCGTCAGTCATGGGAATGTGACTCAGCACCTCTAGGCTTTATCTTAAATGTGGAATAACTGTCTACTGCCTTAGTACTTACACTGCTTGCTAACATATGAGAGAACGCTAGTGAGTTTTCTATTTGTATTGTAGGTTTAATCCATTACTGTTTACATTTTTGACTAAAGATTCATCTGCCATTTCTATCTAATTGAGAACGATTTGGAGATTGCAGGGCAAGCTGTTTAAAAAAAAGAGTTGCCATTTGTTAACTCCTTACTGTGTGAACCAGCCTTCTCTGTATATTGTATAATTAAAGACATCAATTGAATTGCATTTCGAAGCTGAAGACTAACACCTATGATCAGCAATTGCATAATTGTAGGTACCTGTGCTGTGGAGTAAGACAGTTGGGTTTATATGTAAGCTCTGACAGTTTGCCATCTGTATAACCTTGGACATATTTCAAAATTCCCTTGAGACTCAATCTCCTTATCTGTGAAAGGAAGATAGAAATAGTACTACCTCAAAAATTTTATTCTAAATTTTTGTTTGTCAAAACAGCTCCATAATTTTCAGTGTTTGACATAAGTAAATATTATAAAAGTAGATTTCTTAGTAAAATGTCACTTTTATCTACTTTATATATTTGGGTTACAAATAATATTTCATTTGAAATAAAGGGTGTGAATGCTGAAAACCTTGAAAAACCATGTACCATATTCTTTATGTGCAGAGTTTCTGAATGGTCCCTTCAAATGACCAAAATTTAAACATTGTAAGACTGTGCTGCCCCCTGCTGACCTAGTTTCTCCAACATATTTTGAGTCTTCTAAGAAGTCAAAATGTACACTTCAGTATTACAATTAAGAAACCCTACAGTAGGCTGGAAGACAATAATAATGTAGATGGCAAATACTGCCTATACCTCTAAATAATATATGAAATTTGTCACAACACTGAAGTCCAAAAAAAATGATGGTGGAACAAATAAACATAATAGACTCCCAACTGTGTAATACTTAACAAATTTAGATATCCCATTCCAAACAACTGCTGCAATTGCTATTATTTAAAGTGCTACTGACACCTTGTGGAAAATTAGCAAAATATATACTTTTTTTGCTTAAATTAAATCTTTGATAATTAAATTAACAGCAGCTTGATCTTTATTTTCCCACATTAGAATGGCATTTGTATTTTGGCTGGTGACAATGTACTAAAATTATACTTTTAATGCTAGAAATTTGGGCATCTTCCTTCTCTTAATCTCACATACACAACTGGTGATTTTCCTCCAGAAATCATCTCAAAATTGCCTCATCCTTACTACAAAACTCCTCCAAAGCATCTCATCAGCTAGTAGAGCAGGTGTACTTAATAAGAAATAGAAGAGCTGAGAGAAACAGCACCTATTTCTAGCCCTAAGTCTTTGAGTAACATAATACTGAGAGGCTCATTTTTCATGTCATGTCCAGTTATAAGATTACATGAACTAACACGTAAGTGCTTTGAAAATAGATCATTATAAGACAACTTTACTTCTATAATGCAATAGCATATTTGCTTTTCTCCATTCTGATGCTGCCTCTGTACCACTACCTATGCACTCTGCCACAGATGTATGGAGTGGGAAATGAGGGATGGGATGGGTGGGGAGAGAGCTGCCCAGAAGTCTCCTGTGTTCAATTAGGGCCGTGGTTCTCAACCTTGGCTGCACATTAGAATCACCTGGGAATCTTTTTAAAATCCTGGTTTCTGGGCCTCATCCTCCGGAAATTCTGTTTCTTTGTTACTAATGTTGTGGCCCCACCCCGTAACAAAGAAACAGAATTTCCGGAGGATGAGGCCCAGAAATCAGGATTTTAAAAGGATGCCCAGGTGATTCTAATGTGCAGCCAAGGTTGAGAACCACTGAATGAGGGCATCCTCCTCATTGTTCACTTAATTTGTTACTTAGCAAAATATATACTTTTTTGAACCTTTAGCCTTGTAGCTTTCTCCCGATAATATTCTTAGGTCTTACTTCATTGGATGACCACTTGAATCAGCTTACCACACCTTGTGTGACCAATCTTTATGCTAAAAAAAAGACATGAAGCACTGGTAAACTAGACTTCTATAAAACTGGCTTTGATGGTGACATGCCTCTACTAAAAAAATATTTAAGAACAGAATGGTGAAAGAATAGAACAAAACTCCAAAAAAAAACCACAACTAAATAATATGGAGACAGAATCTAATCTACTAGATGCAGAGTTCAAAAAACTGGTTATAAAGATGCTCAATGAACTTAGGGAACAGGTAGATGAACTTAGAAAATCAATAAAGATATAGGAAACATAAAATCAGAATTAGAAAACATAAAAAAGAACCAGTCAGAAATGAAGAATACATTATAAGGAATCAACAGTGGAGTAGATGAAGCAGAGGATCAAATCATAGATTTGAAAGATATGGAAGCAGAAACACCCAATCAGAGTAGCAAAAAGAAAAAAGAACCCTAGTAAATTAGGATAGTATAAGGAGTCTCTGGGACAACTTTAAGTGTGCCACATTTATGTCATGGGGGTGCCAGAAGGAGGAGAGAGAGAAAGGAATTGAAAACCTATATGAAAAAATGACAGAAAATTCCCTAACCTGGTGAAGGAAATAGACATATAAGTCCCAGAAGCACAGAGTGTCCCAAACAAGATGAACCCCAAGAGACCCATACCAAGACACATGATAAAAATGCCAAAGGTTAAAGACAAAGAGAAAATCCTAAGCAAGAGAAAAGCAGTTAGTTACTTACAAGGGAGCTCCCATAAGACTATCAGCTGATTTCTCAACAAAAACTTTGTAGAGCAGAAGGGATTGACAAGAAATTTTCAAAGTGATAAAAAGCAAGGACCTACAACCAAGATTACCAGCAAACAGTCATGGTTTTTGAAATATTTAGAATTCAAGGACATGTAAATAGCTTTCCAGAAAAGAAAAAGCTAAAGAAGTGCATCACCATCAAACCAAAATAACAATAAATGTTAAATGGTCTTCTTTAACAAGGGAGGGATCTAAAGGATGGGTGAAAGGTGAAGGAATTAAGAAGTACAAATTGGTAGTTACATAATAGTCACAGGTATGTAAAGTACAGCATAGGTAATATAGTCAATAAAATTGTAATAACTATGTATGGCACTGATGGGGTACTAGATTTATTGGGTGCTAACTTAGTAAGTTATATAACGTCTAATCACTGGGTTGTATACCTGTAATATAGTAATATAGTATGCCAACTGTAATCAAAAAAATAAAGTAAAAAAGAGAGAAAGAGAGAGCCTCAAAGACCCGTGAGATACAATCAAACACCATCATGCACATAAAATGATGCTCAACATCATTAGTCATCAGAGAGATGTAAAACAAAACCACCTTACACTCACTAGGATAGCTAAAAACAAAACAAAAACACCAGACATTAGCAAGCATTGAACAGGATGTGGAGAAACTGGAACTCTCATACATTGCTGCTCGTGGGATAGTAAAATAGTGCAGCCACTTTAAAACACTGTTTGGCAGTTTCTAAAACGGTAAGCATAGAGTTACCATCAATTCTAGAACTAGGTGTACACTCAGGAGAAAAGAAAGCATTCGTCCACACAACTGTACACAAATATTCATAGCACCATTATTCATAATAGTCAAGCATGTAAACAACTCAGATGTCTATCAACAGATGAATGGATAAACAAAATGCTGAATATCCATACAAGGGAATATTAACCCTAAAAAAGCAATGAAGTGTGGATACATGCCAAAACATGGATGGACCTTGAAAACATCACTTTAAGTAAAAGAAGCCAGATCCCCAAAAACCACAAATTGAATGATTCTATTCATATAAAATGTCCAGATGAGGCAAAGCCAAAGAGACAGAAAGCAGATTAGTGGTTGCCGGGGGCTGTGATTACCAATGGGTGTAGGATTTTCTTTTTGGTGATAAAAATGTTCTGGAATTAGCAGAGGTGATGGTTGCACAACTCTGTGAATATTTCAAAAACCATGACTGTACACTTTAAAAGGGTAAAATAGTTCATGGTATGGGATGAAATTATATTTCATTATATTTCAATAAGTTATCAAAAATTATTTAAGGGCTCCCTATTTCAGAATAATATGATTTCAGAAAGTACCTCAAAGAAAATGCAACTAGCGGTTTTCACAAAGCTTTAGTAACAGTACCCTTTGAAAAAAATTAAATCTTATTCCAGCCCTGCCAGTGTGGCTCAGTGGTTGACTTGACCTATGAACCAGGAGGTCACAGTTTGATTCCCGGTCAGGGCACGGGCCCAGCTTGCAGGCTCTGTCCCCAGTGGGCGATGTGCAGGAGGCAACTGATCAATAATTCTCTCTCATCATTGATGTTTCTATCTCCCTCTCCCTTTCTCTTTGAAATCAATAAAATGTTTTTTAAAAAAACCCCACTAATTAGTATTAAATGTGATGCATCAACTCAGTAAAATATTATGGGCAGACATAGATAAGACCTAATTAAGCAATGAATCAACACCAA
This sequence comes from Myotis lucifugus, assembly GCF_000147115.1. Taxonomy (NCBI): domain Eukaryota; kingdom Metazoa; phylum Chordata; class Mammalia; order Chiroptera; family Vespertilionidae; genus Myotis; species Myotis lucifugus. The sequence continues at coordinate 5,644,347 of NW_005871113.1, forward strand.
GTTATACTATTCCTAAGCAAGGACATAATATAAGAATTTCAAGTATATAGAGAGATATGACAGAAGCAGCCTTGTTAGTAACTCCACAGGGAAAAAAAATTAGGTGATGTGTGATGTGAATTAGCATATAGTTTCCAATGAATTAAAATTTTGTACCTAGTATGTGTTTATACTGATATTTACAATCCTGAATTACACTCTAATTTTATAAAGAAATTTGAAGCAAACATTTGCAGAACCCCAGAAGCATTTCTGTAGAACATGGTTCAAACCCACCTATTTGACCTAATGAGCTTAGAGATGAGAGAAGTCAGGCCTGGAGAGGCTATTTTTCTCAAAGTTCACAGGAAACAGACTGGGACTCGGACTCTGCGCAGGATTCTCAGTCCCATAGTCGTTTCTTACTGACAAGTCTAAGCCTCTTCTGGTTTCCAAGGATCTCTATGACTGGCTTTATTCAAATAGTCAATCTCATACTTTTTTCCTCCATAAGTTGGAGGAGCAGTGAGATCCAAAAATTTCTACTGAGGAAGAATGGGGGAAGCGATCGTTGGAAGAGCGCTGGTGGGGAAGTTTCAACAGCTCATGGAGAAATGAACACAGGAGCTGGAGGCTGGGTCTTGGGCATTTCCCTCCCAAACGAAGGGGCCACCCCCTCTTCCTCTTGAGAGTTCCTATTCTCACTTGAGAGGGCTTTCAGAGGGCGCTGACAAAACTATGGGTAGGATCAAGTCCCCTCATACCTGCCTATAATACTGACACAAATCTCTTTTTATAAAAGTTTGAAGCATATGCTTCCATAATCCCTGAAACATTTCTGCCATCTGACTGTACCATCCTCGTTCCCCCAGCAAGGTTTCAACTGCTAGTCACCTATAAAGTCCACTCATTTGCTGAAGGTTTCCAGTGGCTCACTGCCTTCCTCTTTACCCCACCTGTTTGGCCTCTACGAAAAAGTGGTGTAAGCCATAAAGGATATTTAGTATGGTCTATACCAGGGGTGGGCAAACTTTTTGACTCGAGGGCCACAATGGGTTCTTAAACTGGACCGGAGGGTCGGAACAAAAGCATGGATGGAGTGTTTGTGTGAACTAATATAAATTCAAAGTAAACATCATTACATAAAAGGGTACGGTCTTTTTTTTTTTTTTTTTTTTTTAGTTTTATTCATTTCAAACGGGCCGGATCCGGCCCGCGGGCCGTAGTTTGCCCATGGCTGGTCTATTCTGTATTCATGTAAAATTAAGACTTCAAAAATTTACATTTTGTTTTATATTTTATTTTTGTAATATATTTTTATTGACTTCAGAGAGGGGGAGAGAGAGACAGAAATATCAATGATGAGAATCATTGATTGGCTGCCTCCTATACGCCCCACCCCGGGAATCGAGCCCGTAACCCAGGTATGTGCCCTGATTGGGAATCACAACATCACCTTCAGGTTCATAGGTTGATACAACCATTGAGCCACACTGGCTGGGCTTGTTTTATATTTTAGAGTAAGTTCTACCTCTACATTAATAAGGCTATCCATATCAAAAGTGAGAACTATTTTTTTGAAAAAATTATGTTAACAAGGACAAACGGATTGTGAAGATAATAAACTGTCAATTCCCACCAAAACAAAACCAAATTAGACTATTCTTTTGGAAGAAGTAGGTAAAAGGTGAAAGTAATAGTGGTGATGGTAGTAGGAATGTAGTGATGATGATATTAGTAAAACTGGTATTTATTGAGTGCTTACTCAGTCCCAGGCGCTGTAACCACTTTACACTATTGATAATCTTAAAACACTCTCACTAAGGCATTAGGACAATGATGGTTTTAGCTTAAATTTATGAACACCTTGAGTTTCAAATTTCATTTCTTAAACTTCAAAATGGCAATGGCAATTCTCTCATGCCACAAAACACATATTTGAAGATTAGTTCTGAGTCAAATTTTTGATGTTATGAATAATTTAATGACAAATGAAACAGCAAAATATGATTTATATGTTCATTAAAGTATGAATATAGAAGGATAATTCTGAGAATCTCAATGCAACTTGTGAATTCCCTAGCTCCCTGAGTTATTCCACACAATGGTATCACTCATGTTTTGAACATATCCTCACAGAGCACTCAAAGCATTCCCAGGAAATGAAATGTTAACAGCTAGAGAAACAGCAATGCTTTTTATTTCACTTTATCACGGCGTGTACTATTTTGGAACAAATTTTTAGATGCTATTTTCATTCCCTACCTGTCATTTTACAGGTAGTCCAGGTGGGCCTATATTCTAAAGATGGCCTTGAGGATTGTTAATGGGCCACCTGGCATATTTCCCCAAATTTGTGTTCCTGATGAGGCCCAGGAAACGCTGAATTTGTCAGTTTATGAAAATTTAGTTCTAACGTCTTGGTGCTATAATAAACTTTGTTTAAATAAACTGAATCCAAAGAAAAATCTAACTTATAATATTCTAGGTTACATGTAATGAATATTTTTTGGTAAAACATTTTTTGAATATTTTTTGGTAAAACATTTTTCTTTTAGCCCTAAGGGCTAAAACTCCTTTAAACTGTTTTTTTGTTGTTGTTTTTTTTCTGTTGTCAGAATATTTCAAGTTTCTCATGAATCAAGGTGATAAATAATTTTAATATTTTATTACATGAAATATAAAGTTTTGAAAGAAGCCAAAGACAATGAAATGTTAACACTTACTAGTGCACATAACCATTTCTGCCTATTTTAAAATAATTTATAAAAATTCAATTCTCATTACAATATTTTAAATAAAACAATTTGTATTAGAGGTGATTTTTACAGTTTAGGTGGTTGTAATTTGAGCAGATGATTTTGGGGAAAGATTTTATTCTATTAAGTCTGATAGTCGAGTTTTCTGAATGTTATAGTTTCATGTTGAATATTGTGGTCAGCTGCAACAGATGTTTAACGTGGCAATTACTCATATTAGTCCTCTGACTTTCCAGGAAATAGTGGAGATAAGATAGATTCCATAGAGCAAACAATCAAGGATGTTCAGGCTTTAGTGGCTCCTGTAAGAGCTTTTTAAAGATACAGATACTCTGGTCCAATTCCTTTAAGTTTTTGACTCAACAGGTCTAACTGGGGGCCTATTCATCTTTATTTTAAAAACTCCCCGTCATACAAGTGTGATCAGGACTGAGAATCACAATTTTCAGGATTTAGCTCTTAGCCAATTAAGACACTAATTGCGCTGCAACACAGAATTCAAGATTCCTAAAGTGATGTGCAAAAAAGTATGTTTGATTCTGAGCTATTTTCAAGTTGATTAAAATAGAATTTCACCCATGGTATGTCCAATCACTAATATTTTAATGGTTTTTCTTTTTAAGAAATTTAAACAAACACCATATTAATATTAGTTGGTTATCTCCTTAGCATCCAGTCATCACTTCCTCCCAGTAGTGAAGGTACTTCTTTCTGTCTCTTATCTACTGTCCTTTAGGGGAGGGGAGTGACCGTGTTCTAGGGCTGAAGCTCATCAGTGCAGCCCATCCATGTAGCCAGTGATTGGTTCTGGGATGGGCAGATAATCTAGTGCGAAACAAAACGTTTCAAGAGGGCCACTATGTGAAACCTGATTATGAAGTTGATACACAAAAGTTAGGGTGAGGGAGCGGAGAAGAAAGAGAGAGAAACCAGGACCTTAGAGATATGACGAGTCAGTGGATCAAGCCACGCCTGAAGACAGGCCTCCTCTCTGGACCTTCTCTATTGCTCAAGCCTTTTAGGGTTGGTTTGCATTCACTTGAAACTAATAGAATCTTAACTGATGCAAATATTTACTCAGTGTCATCTTTGGCTCTTCATGGATGTGTAATTTTCTTAAAAGGAAACTTATCTTCATATTTTTGCTATCATTTCACTGACACTTCCTTATAATTCTACTCCCCTTTAACTACTTTATGAATGCCCAAAGAACATACAATGCTAAATATCTGAAAAGGAAGCCAAGACAATAAAGGATGGAAAGATCGATGACACACAGAAAACAAAGGTATATTCTCTGAACTCACCCCAAGATATATCATTCCGCAGCTCACTCAGATCTGCAATGTTCTTTGCAATGTTTTTATACCAATGGTCTTATAAGTTTAGTGTGTTTAATGATCACCTGGGAAATTTATTTAAAAGAAAAATTTCTAGGCTGCTTCCTAGTGATTCTGATTCACTAAATCTGGTTTAAAAAATATTGCAGAAGATTCTGATGCAATTGGTGGGAGAAGTCACTGAGAAATTCTGCTTTTAAGTCTCACCTCTTTTTTCTTTATTGATTAAGGTATTACATATGTGTCCTTATCCTCCCACTGCCCGCCCCCCCCCTCCACTCATGCCCTCACCTCCCTGGTGTCTGTGTCCATCGGTTAGGCTTATATGCATGCATACAAGTCCTTTGGTTGATCTCTCCCCCTAACCCTCCCCCGCTACCTTCCCTCTGAGAAATTCTACTTTTAAACTGCAGGAGAGAAGAGGGTTAGGTAGTAGGTCTGTTTAGCTTTTAACTTTACATTTTAAATATTCACTTTTTTGAGTGGTATTTCTAACATGTATGTAAAAGTAGAATACAAATAAACTCATAGGTAACAAAAAGTTATTAACTAGTTCTTATAAATGTAGTTAAAGTCCAAAATAGCTAACAGCACAGGCTGTGGAGGCAGGTGGATTTATATCCCTATTCTGCAACTAAGTGTGTGACCCTGGGCAATTCAGTTAACCTTTCTATGCTTGCTTTCTCAGCTATAAATTAAGGCTAAAAGTAACTATTATTAGAGGTAACTGTGAGGATTAAATGAGTTTATACAACAAATGCTAAAAATTGCACCCAGCACAAGGAAACACTATCACATTTGAAGAAAGTAACTTACTCTTGTTTTTCTTTTTCCTTTTACTAATGAAATTATTCTCAGGAATTATGTTAAAAATTATTTCAGTTAGAATCAAACCCTGGTTATAATCGACAGTGTCCCTGTATAGCACGAACTGCCTTGATATAAATTAGAAAATCTTTTTTAAAAATATATTTTATTGATTTTTTTTACAGTGAGGAAGGGAGAGGGATAGAGAGTTAGAAACATTGATGAGAGAATAACATCAATCAGCTGCCTCCTGCACACCCCCTACTGGGGATGTGCCCGCAACCAAGGTACATGCCCTTGAACGGAATCGAACAAGGGACCCTTCAGTCCACAGGTTGACGCTCTATCCACTGAGCCAAACCGGTTAGGGCTAAATTAAAAAATCTTATTGCAGGGTTAACACTAAGCCTTTACTGTAAACTTTGTCAGTCAGGGTTCAGGGACAGAACCAGAAATCACTGTAGGTAGAAGAAAGAGATCTGATTCACAAATTAGGTGCTTGCAAAAGTGTTGGGAGAGCTGGAGGAAGAGGGTCTGGCTGGGCCTGCAGGAATGACTCCAGAACATTGAAAAACTGACCCATGAAAGGAGCTACTACATTCACCAAGAAGGTGGGGAGAGATGAGTGAAAAACCTAATTATTTTAGTTTGATCAAGGGATCAGGAAGTCATCACTGCCATTGCAATCACCTCTCTGCATCCATGAGGCTGCAAACTAGCTATCAGAACGTTGCTGGAGGGAGAAAAACAGCTTTCCTTCAACTTGCCTGCCCTGAAGCAGAAGGAAGGCGGCTTCTGCTTCCCTTTCCCTTTGCAAATCACGCAGGAGCGAATTTAATTGGTGGAACCTAATTAGCATTCGGAACTCTAGGGAGTCTGGGAAATGCACTCCTCAGAGGTAGAGGAAAGAAACTGGAATGGTTTGGGAATACTGATAGATTGCCAAGCCATCGAATATTACATAGTGACTTTGAGATAGGCACTAAAAGGTATTTTTCTCATCTGTAAAATGGGGGGAACCAATTATACCCATAATAGTGTTGTGATGAGGATTTAAGGAGGTAATAAATAGAAAACACTTACTATAGTGGAAATAACCTTACCCTTGCAATGTTGAGGCCTTTAGCTTCATGGTCTTCCAGCATCGAGCTTTCTGGTGGGGAATTCTGATGCCATTCTAACCTTCATTCGTTTTTATGTTACTTGGGACCTTTTAGGATTTTTCTCTTTACCATGGGATTCTGAAACTTCACAATGATGTATGTAAGCCTGGATTTTTTGTTCAGGTCCTTTATTTGGAGACTCAAACCTTTAGCTTGGGCAAATTTTCTTTCTTTTTTCAATTACATTTAATATTATTCTGTTAGTTTCAGATGTACAGCAGAGTGGTTAGGAAATCATGTACTTTACAGACTGGTTGTCCTGCTGCTGCCAGTACCCACTTGGCCCCATCTATATTTACGACGATATTGGCTATAGTCCCTACGCTGTAATCTGCATCTCTCTATTCTCTAACTACCAATGTGTACTGCTAATCCCTTCACCCTTTTCACTCAGCCCCACTTGTCCCTATTCCCTCTGACAACTATCTGTCTGTTCTCTGTATCTATGAGTCTGTTTCTATTTTATTTTGTTCATCAGCTTGTTGCATTTAAAAAAATATTTTTATTGATTTCAGAGAGGAAGGAAGAGGGAGAGATAGAAACATCAATGATGAGAGAGAATCATTGATCGGCTGTCTCCTGCAAGCCCCCTACTGGGGATCAAGCCCGCAATCTGGGCATGTGCCCTTGACCGGATTTGAACCCAGGACCCTTCAGTCCACAGGCTGACACTCTATACACTGAGCCAAACTAGCTAGGACCAAATTGTTACATTTTAATACAACTTCCTCCCCTCTGTTTTCTTTATGAATCACCTCTGAGGCATATGTTATAAATCCTCCTAGGTTGTCTAAGTCTCTAACCTTTATTTATTTATTGCATTTTCATCTATTTTTTCTACTCTTTATTTTCTATTTCTGGAGATTTTTTTCATTTCTATCTTATAACTAAGGGGTCAGCAAACTTTTTCTGTAAATATTTTTGGATTCATGAGCCATATGATCTCATCATACCTCACTCTTCTTTGTAGTACAAAAGACAATATGTCAACAAAAGGACATGTCTTTGTTGCAATAAACTTATTTAGAAAAACAGGTGGTGAGCTGGATTTGGCCATGGCCATAGTTTACCAATCCTTACACTGATCCTTCTACTACATTCTTTATTTTGGTAACTGTATTTATAATTGCCTTTTCTTCTATGATTGTTCCTTTTGCAGAATATTTTCTGCTTTTTAAAAACTATGTGATTTTATATACAGTAAAACTTTGACATGCCTAATTTGGTCAAGGGGGTGTCCGTTAAAGCTGAGAGTCCATTATATAATAGGTTTTCTGAATGCATATGTTAAAAAACTGACAAATTAGTACACCTGCTTTTACTTATGTAGATCTATTTGTGTAATTAAAATTAAGTATGTCTGAGATTTAATTTTACAGAAAAGTTTTCTATATGTATTACTGAATTTTAAATTTACACTGACTAGGTCTAGTAAATGGATGCATTCACCAGTCACCATGAGTAAACATCCTTAGAGGGCTGGGGCCTGGCTTAGCTCATGGTGGAACATCAGCCACCAAGCACAGGTTAAAACTGCTGCAGAAAGTCCTCCATGTGAGAACAGAACCAATTACCAGCACAATGTGATGTGATCACGTGCTAATCATTCCCCAAACATTGTTTTCAAGTGGTGACCCTTGGACTTAAATCTGTAGACTACAGATGTAGATTTGTAGTATTTATTTATGCCAGAGAAATTATAATAGTGTTTTTTTTCCAAAAAATGGCCTAAAGTTTGTTAAAAACAACTTATTTAATTATAAGCAAATCTTGGTTAAAAGCATTTTAAAATTAGCAGGGTATAAATTTTCACATATCAATACTGACTGGAAATTTTGCCAGTTAAATCTGAAGTCCATTAAATTGAGGGTTCACTGTACTAATATCAAACTAAATTAATTCAATCCATTAACATAAAGATAGGCTATTTTTGAGATACAGGCATTTTAGAAATTGTTGCGGGCACATCCCCAGTAGGAGATGTGCAGGAGGCAGCTGATCAATGTTTCTCTCTCATCGATGTTTCTAACTATCTCTCTCCCTTCCTCTCTGTAAAAAATCAATAAAATATATATTTAAAAAAAATAAAAAATAAAAAATAAAATTATTCTTGAGATGCACACTTATTTGACTTCAGGCCCTAAAGGATTCTTAATAGGGCTGTTTTAAAGATACTGGTACCCATCAGGGAATAATAATATATGGAACTTAGAATTTAAAAATGATCAAGTTTATCTGCACATGTTGATGAATCAATTTAACAAGTGTTCACTGAATACCTATATCTAGGTACTATGAAAAATACCATATAAGTAAAACACACATTCTCATCTCAGAGAGTTTAAAATCTGAAGACATAGATAAAACAAAAACATAATTAGCTACAAAAACCCCGCCATTAGAAACTTAGAAATAATATGTACCACATGCACTCATTTACCCATCCTTCCAACATTTATAAAGCAATAATCAGTACTAATATTTGGTATAAAAAGATTAAGGTCAACTAAATTACATTAGAAATAACTGAACAAATTTCTATAAAGGTGGGCTATTTAAATAAAAGCTAAGATTTTTTAAAATTTAAATTATTGTTTAAAACATTACATGTCTCCTTTCCCCCCCCACTGACCTCTCCCCAGCTGCTCCCGCCCTCCCCCACTATTGTCTGTGTCCATTGGTTATGCTCTTATGCATGCATACAAGTCCTTTGGTTGATCTCTTAGTCCCCCTTCCCCCGCCTTCCCTCTTAGGTTGGACAGTCTGTTCTATGTCTCTAGATATATTTTTGTTCATCAGTTTATGATGTTCATTATATTCCACAAATGAGTGAGATCATGTGATATTTATATTTCTCTGGTTATTTCGCTTAGCATAAAGCTCTCCATATTCATCCATGCTGTTGCAAATGGTAAGAGTCCCTTCTTTTTTATAGCAGCGTAGTATTCCATCGTGTAGATGTACCACAGTTTTCTAATCCACTCATCTGCTGATGGGCACTTAGGCTGTTTACAAATCTTAGCTATTGTAAATTGTGCTGCTATGAACATAGGGGTGCATATATCCTTCCTGATTGGTGTTTCTGATTTCTTGGGATATATTCCTAGAAGTGGGATTACTGAGTGAAATGGGAGCTCCATTTTTAATTTTCTGAGGAAGCTCCTTACTGTTCTCCACAGTGGCTGCACCGGTCTGCATTCCCACGAGCAGTGCACGAGGGTTCTTTTTTCTCCACAGCCTCGCCAGCACTTGTCGTTTGTTGATTATAGCAATTCTGACAGGTGTGAGATGATACCTCATTGTCATTTTGATTTCCATCTCTTGGATGATTAGTGACTTTGAGCATGTTTTCATATGTCTCTTTGGCCTTCTGTATGTCCTCTTTCAAAAAGTGTCTACTTAGGTCCTTTGCCCATTTTTTGATTGGACTATTTATCTTTTGTTAAGATGTATGAGTTCCCTGTAAATTTTGGAGAATAGGCCCCTATTGGAGATAACATTGGCAAGTATGTTCTCCCATGCAGTGGGCCATCTTGTTTTGTTGTTGATGGTTTCTTTTGCTGTGCAGAAGCTTTTTATTTTGATGTAGTCCCATTTGTTTATTTTCTCTTTAGTTTCCATTGCCCTAGGAACTGTATCAGTAAAGATATTGCTACGACATATGTCTGATATTTTGCTGCCTATGGATTCTTCTAAGATTTTTATGGTTTCCCCCTTATGTTTAAGTCCTTTATCCATTTTGAGTTTATTTTTGTGTATGGTGTAAGTTGGTGTTCTAGTTTCTTTTTTTTTGTATGTATCTGTCCAATTTTCCCAATACCATTTGTTGAAGAGACTGTCTTGGTTCCATTGAATGTTTTGCCTCCTTTGTCAAATATTAATTGAACAAATGGCTTGGGTCTATTTCTGGGTTCTCTGTTCTGTTGCATTGGTCTATATGTCTGTTCTTGTGCCAGTACCAGGCAGTTTTGAGAACAGTGGCTTTGTAATATAGCTTGATATTTGGTATTGTGATCCCTCCAATTTTGTTCTTTCTCAGGATTGCTGTGGCTATTCGGGATCTTTTTTATTCCATATGAATTTTTGGAGAGTTTGTTCTAGGTCTGTGAAATATGCCCTTAGTATTTTAATGGGGATTGCATTGAATCTATAGATTGCTTTGGGTAGTATGGACATTTTAATGATGTTGAGTCTACCAATCCACGAACAGGGTATATATTCTTCCATTTGTTTATGTCTTCCTTGATCTCTTTTTTTCTATGTCCTGTAGTTTTCCCAGTACAGATCTTTTACTTCCTTAGTTAAGTTTGTTCCTAGGTATCAATTTTTTTGGTGCAATGGTAAATGGGATTGGTTTTTTCATTGCTCTTTTTGTGAATTTTTTATTGGTGTATAAAAAAGCCATAGATTTCTGGGTGTTAATTTTGTATCCTACTACATTTATTAAAATCTAGTAGTTTTCTTTAAACTGACAAATGATTATCAAATAATACAAAAATAACAAAGATAGAAGTAAAAAAAATCACCTTAAACTTTACTATTCATAAATTATTAGGTAAACATTTTGCAGACATCATTCTATGAGTATGTCCAAAACAGAAATAGGAATAGAAATATTTTCATTAAAATATGGGATAAAACTATGTCTTTTTATTTTAAAAATCTATTTTACTTTCTATAGAAGAAAATGAAACTGAATAAACTATTTTTGCTCACAGAGAAACATTATTTATTTAGAAAATAATTTCCAAGTGACTGCATCTATGTTGAGGGAGCAACCATGAAGAAAAAGAATACCTGCAGATTTTATTTAGATATGTTTATCGTTATATAAAGGTATTTGCTGGAGACTTCATGAATTGGTAAAGAACATCCCACCAAAATGAAAGACTTACAGAATGTTATCTGAGTATTCACCTCACCCAAAGAAGTGATTTGCACATCTGATACTCAATTTCAATTCCTAGTTGTCTAGAGCAGAGGTCAGCAGAAGTTTTCTGTAAAGAGCAAAACCCTGTGGGCTGTGTTAATTTTCTACTGATGTCTAATAAGTTACTTCAAACTGTAGGTTTAAAAATGTCCACTTATTATCTCACTGTTTCTGTAGGTCGGAGTCTGGGTGGGTTCAACTGGGTTCTCTGTAAAGGGTCTCACAAGGCTTTGATCAAGGTGTTGGCTCAGCTGGGGTCTTATCTGGAGGCTCCGGGGGAAGAATATTCTTCCAAGTTCATTCAGGTCCTTGCAGTTGTAGAACTGAGGTCCCTACATTCTTGCTGGTGGTTGGCTAGAGGCTGCTCCACGGTCCTTCTACCATGACCCACTCCGTCTCAGCAACGAAGAACTTCGTGTTGAATCTCACTAATGCTTTAAATCTATTTTTTCTGCTACAAATCATAGAAAACTCTTTGCTTTTCAAGGGTTCAATTAATTGAGTTAGGCACACCCAGATAATACATTATCTCAATGTCAACTAATTAGTAACTTTAATTACATTTTCAAAATCCCTTTGCCATATTAAATAACATAATCATAGGAGTAATACCAGGGAATGAAGGTCATGAGGACCATCTTAGAATTATGCCTACCACAGTCTGCCTTCTGGCCTCCATGATTCAAATACATCCCACTTGTAAAATGTATTCCCCCAGTACAAGGTTCCCAAAAGTCTCATCCTATTACATTATCAGTTCAAAGTAATAAGTCCCTATTCTTGAATCAAAATCTCATCATCTCAAAGTCCAAAATCTTATCCAAATTACAGCTCCTGATGTAATCCATTAGCACAACTTCTTCCTATTTATGAACCTATGTAACTAAAGAAGTTAGTTATTTGCCACAAACACTTCCAACATTTAAAAACCAAAAGGTGACAACATAGTATATCCCTATCGGTTCGTAGGATAACACTTAAGTCTTTAGTAGGGAAATTGATAATTTGTTATAATTTTAAATTTCAGAATTGATAATTCAGAAAATGCCTTTAAAAAAATTAAATCAGGAATTTAGAAGAGAGAAAAAAGTGAAGGCCAATTAAATATTCTGCCACTCTTAATGAAAACATTTAAAAATCACATTATTTGGTCTGAGTGGCCAGTAGGTAAAATGGTATGGGGTTCTACTGTGAATGATATTCCGATATGATCAAAAGCTGCATGGTACAAATTCAATGAGACTCTAATCTTGGACTTATGCTTACACTTTTCAAAGCTTAACAACAACCCTAAAATATTATATTTTAAAATAATGTATCAATCTCTTCTGAAATCTGTGTATTTATATTATAAAAAGTTCAGTATAACAGATGAGCAAATATCATAATTTAATTTATAGCACATCACAGATTTTCTCATAATCTAAGTAACAGTGTGGCATAATGCATCTCCCTGGTTTAAGTAAACAGTGCAACTCTCTGGTGATCTGCAGTGGCTTGTAGGAATTTAGTTTAAAAATATGAAGAGAGAGAGAGAGACTTGTGTGTGATCAGAACCTGGAGGAAAACAGAGAAAAGGGAGAACAGATGATGGTACTAAATTTAAGTATTCTTCCAGAAACACTACAAAAATCTTTGTATAAAAAGGTGGAAAATATAATGAGGTCATGCTTTTGAAGTTTTAAAAATTATTTCATAGCAGTTCTGGAATTATAATCAGTCCTGACCTACGCAGCAGTACATATTCTATACGAGCAAATAATATCAAACATATGGAGCTAGATCGTTCTTAATGCATCACATAGTTTTAACCTGGAAAGAAAACAATGTATTCTATAAGGAGTTCAGATGATGTCATAATCAACCATCTAATGTTTAACAAAGGAGCAAATGTTTAAGACAACTGGGCTAGACCCTGAGAAGGATAAAATACATAAGATAAATCATATATAATCTTCAAGGGCAACTTTATAGATGAGAAAAAAATTATACCTACCTATTCAGGGCTTAGAAATTTTGTAAAAATATGGTTATTGGGCTTATCGGATTAAAATTGTGCATTTCATAGACCTTGAACTTAAACTGTATTTGGGCTATTTGATCAGATACTCACAGAATGATTGTAAGAAGGTTCCAATATCACAGGTAATGACATTTTCCCTTGAAGATTCAATTTTGTTAAATAAAAAATCTTTTCCCCCACCATCTTTTCTTTTTTCATGCGATGTACACCATACAGTCTAAATCGAACTGCATAATTTCCAATCATCTCAGATTCAACATGGTTAAATTTGAATGTTTCTGTGAAGACAGGGCATGGTCCTCTCTGGATGCTGGTTTTTGCTCTCTGTTTCTTTATAGGTAGAAGAACAAGGTGTACTTGCCATGAGTTGCCACCTGTCCTGTTATATGTTGGGATATCTGTGACAGCTGTCACGGTTACCAGGAGCTTCTGTTCTTGTGAGTCATAGTCAAAAGTCACATCCAGTGTGCCATACTTAGCTTCTGGCTCAGGGTCAAAGGGTTTGGGAAGCTGTGAAGATGATCCTTGAGCTGACATGTCCTACGAAAAGCAAATTTAAATGTTTTCAGTTTTAATTCTGTTATTTCATCTGGCATGTAATTAAACACCTGGTCTGTCTTAGGAAGAGGGTGTGAGAACTGTTTGGTTGGCTACCACCAAGAATGTGATAACAATCAACAGTTTAGTATAATCAGAAGCTACTCTACAGGGCCACGGTATCCGTGGTAAGCTAACCTCAAAAACTTATCAAAAAAGAATTTTGTATTCACCATTACAATTCTGAGAAAGTTGAGATATGTTTTTATAATAAGAACTGAAAATATATACTTCGATGTGTATCTCTGATCCTGTTGTAGGTACCTATTCAATTTTACTTCCAATATTATAAACAATGCAACTGACAGGTCAACATTAGGCTGGAGAGAGAGAGAACATAAAGTATAATGCTACTGAAAAAAACTGGTCCCATTTTCAGAGTTTGTTCTAAAATGTTCCCATCTATGATAGAATATAAACACATTTAGGCTTGAAAATCACTGGAAATGTGAAATTATAAACACAAAGAGGCCTCAAAATATTTGCAACCAAATACTTATTTTCTGTAACACACTAATTTTAATAAGAATTTAAAACTTATTTCTAATACTAATTACTGTTGAAAATGGCAGAATAATACGTATTTCAAAAGTTCAAGAAAGACAAAATCTGTTCATTTTAATTATGCGATTAAAAGAAATTGTGCCCATTTTACCTGGAATGTGAACAGAGTTTCAGCTAGTTATTGACAGTGTCAAACCCAGGTCTCTGACCTTTCAACTCTACCACCTGCTCCTTCAAGTATTTTAATAAATATTAAATGTTTTTCATTTTTAAGTGTGGACCAATTTTCTAAATTTTTCTGAACTTTTTACTTAGTAGCCCCTACTATTGACTTCTCTAAGGAACTACGTGAGTTTTAGCCAGTGACACGCTGTCTCGCAAGAGACTGTAATTCTAAATTTTCCTCATGGCTGATATGTCCATGAGGCTCAGCTTTGGCCAATGGGCAGCAAACAGAGGTTATGTATGAAACATCCAGATCAGGTTTATAGAAGAAATGCTTTGCACTTCACTTCCTTTCTCTCCCACTCTTCCCACAGAAGAGCAGACACTGAGACAGGATGTGTGGGTCAGTACGGACCCCGGGGACTAGGACAGCACCCTACAGATGACAGTGACAACAAAGAAGGAACTGGGCCCCTGAGCAAAGCCACCTACTCACCCTGGACGTTCGTAAGTGAAAGACGATCTTCTGTGAGTTTTATCCTTTGACTCTTTGTTCTAACAGCTTAATACAGATCCTAACTATTACACCTACTATGTGCCAAGCCCTCGTTTAGGTGGGAGGGATGTAGTAGAGGACTAAAAACATACAAGTTTTTGACCTTATAAATGATAAATATTACACATCTACCTACTATGACCCCCTTGGTAACATGTATGGAAAAGATGACAAATTAAGAACAATACTTGGGGGAGGGGACAAAGTCTCCTAGAAGAATTGTTTTTTATACAATATAATTCAATCAGAATAAACATATTCTTACTCTGTAAAAAAAAATACAGTTTAGAGCAAAATGTTTTAATGCATGCCATTTCACAATGGTAAATATACATGATTAATTGCAAGGCTTTGAAATTTCAATTAATTGTTTTTTTAAAATAGTGTCATGACAGCTATTTCCAGGGCAATAAAAATTTTTTTATAAGGTTCCAGATAGCTATTTCTGAATTTTGTTTCTCTTGGTGCATTCTCACAATTCTCATGACCTTCACAGATTAAGCTCTTATGTGTATTCTGCAAATAGGCAATTAGAAGATAACCCTCCCTCTCACGGTATCTTAATATAGTGTCCACCAGCAGAGTCTGAGCTCCTTTCCCAGCTCAGCAGTGTGAGTGGAGAGGCTCTAAGCCACATCCTGAATTAAACCAAGAGGAGAGTCAAGATTTTGTATTTCTTACTATTTATTAAAGGGATGGGAAGTAAAATAAACTTAAAAAACACGAGAGTGGACTTTATACTACCAGAGACTACTGGCATCTCAATATTTACGTAAAGTGCATTTGCTCTATTTGAATATAGTCAATTCTACTAGAAGAGACTGGTTAGTAGCTTCTGAAATATGGGCAAAACTCACCAGCTGTATTAACTATAGATAATAAACAATGAAGCAGCTTTGGAGGAGATACAGGCAGAATTCTGAAGATGTAGTAAATATAGTCACTAAGTAACTTGTAAGATAGACAGAAAAATAGAAAATATGATAGAACAAGTGAATATTACTTATTAAAAGGAAAGCCAAAGGGATGGGAAGCCCAAGCCAGGACCATGTCACTTCTGGGCTGACAGCTGTCACCCATGTGTTCTAGTAAAGAAATCAGGTCAAACCTATGCCAATTTGGTAGGCTAACTGGCAAGGTTCACTGGTGACCAGGAGTACTTGCCCCTGCACTGCGTCCATAAAACAAGTTATGTGTGTCTGGCCCTTGGCACCCCTGCTCCTAGTTCAACTCTTGTCCTTGCTACCACACCATAACCGGGGGAAACTGATGGGGCAGAAAGAGTGAGATGGGACAAATGGGCATCACATACACCAGGATTCACATAGCGTGGCCCTGCCACTGCGCCTGCGGGCATCCTGTCCTAAGTGGGGAACCTACCCCACCTGGATCCTCTCACTTCTTGTTTTCTATCTGAACATGTGGCAGTAGAGGCAAATTCAGCTAGTAAGAACAATGACACACTACAGTTCTACAGAATGTTGTCTAGGACAGAAGTTGTAAAAACTTGCAAATCTAAAAGAAAGAAATTTAAAAGTAAATACTACCTTATGAAACCCTCTAGATGACCTTTATAATTTTTACCTTTACAGAAATATTTTTAAAAATTCTTTTTAGAATATGGAAAGACGTCAAATGTGTAACGCCCCTATTTTTGGTGTAATTTTCACATTTTTTGCTCCAAAAAAGGAAATAACTTAAAACACAACCAATTGACGCCAAGAATTCAAATTTCATTAGTGAAGCTGAGCATGACTTATCTCTTCCATATTCTATGATATGAAAATGCAAAACTGTTATTTTGTGAAATATTAATGGGCAGCTTCCCAATATAAAAATATCCCAAATAAAATAAATTTTTAAAAGAGACAAACATAAATAGAAACCTCACTCATTATGAAACAAATACTTCCAGAATGTTTTTTTAAAAATCTATCTTGAGGTTGAAACTTGGGGGAAGCTAATTTTTCAATATTTTGTGTATTGCTCTCATTTTCAGCTCTCCATCTTCCTTTGGAGGGTGGGGGGCGGCTGCAGAATGGTTGAGACACTCCTGGTAAGTCTGCTGGTTAAAGATTAGATGGAGGATAGAAACTGGTACAATAAGCCACAAAGTGCTAAAACTTTCTTCTTACCAAGAGGAGAAGCACAGGATTATCAGTCTTCCAAGTAACATTCACAAAGAAAATTCTATGTGTTTTTACTTACTTCAGGGCTCAGGACTGCAGTGCTGTCACTCGGAACATCTTCTTCGTATCCTTTATTATGAAAACTTTCTATTTCGTGACCGGTGCTTCCTTCACTCGGGCACTTGTTATAGGAGCGTCTTGGGCTGTTGCTGCAGTGGGAAAATTCACATTTACTGTCCCCGATTTCTGAGGGTGTACATGAGAGGTGGGGAGACCCACTGTCATCCTGATATGGTGGGGGCTGCAGTTCGTCCAGTGGGGGTGTTCTTCTCATTCTCTGAATGCAGTTTCCTGAGAAGGAGTAAGAATCTGGTCACTGTTTCCAAGTAGCCTCAACATGCAGCACAGTCCACAATCATTGCAAATAACTTTAAAAAAAAACTGGATTGAAACATGTATGCTTCACTAAATTCAGATGCAGAAATAAGCTCACCGGATTTCCCACTCTCTCCTCCTGCACAGCGATATCAGGGGAAAATAAAATATACTCTCAAATACTAGAGAGAGCCAGTTATATAGCATAACAATGGGAGTGATAAATATTCGTGAAATAGCTTACCTAGTTCTTTCTTTCAGAACAAACCTGAAGCATCAGACTTCCTTATGATCGGTGTTCTCTCTAGTCACCGTAGGTAAAAATATTGTAGGTAAAACACATAAAAACTTCATTTGTTTTCTTCAATGACTGAGATGAACTTATTAAACTAGCATTCAGTTCAACAGCATCAGAAACTATTCTTCCACGTCTACCCTAGATCCGAATCCTGACACGAGGTGCCCTGGGAGTCAAGGCCCCATCAATCAGCAAAGGCGGAATGAAGGCTGCATTCCCTCCCATTCCATCTCCATGTCATCAACCGAGGCCACCCCCCGCCCCACGCAGCCTGGGCTCCATCTAACGTGGCTCCATCTCATCCTCAGCAGGTATCTCTGCCTCCAGCAGTTAATGTGCAACGCTTTTCCTTCACTCTAAATGGTCCTTTGAGTTTTTACCTCCACGGTATATCTCAATGGCTAAGGACATGTCTGTGAACAAGGATAGCCGTGGGAGCAGGAGGGGGGCGCGTAAGGAAACAGGGTTCAGTTTACAATTGCAGAACAGCTAAATCTGTGTAGGTAAACCCTGAATGCAACATCGGGTATTACATTTAAATACTGCTCAGTTTTTCTTCTAATGGACTATGCATCTCTGTCTCGAAAGGGACCCTGAAAAAAGGTAGTTTGTACTAGTCTTTTTTCCTCACTAGCTGTTGCACCATAATAATCCTCTGAACTTGCTTTGGTTGTGAGCAGCACATCATAACTTCTGTCTGGTAATATAATGTTACACGTTACTTCCTTTGGTTTATTTATGCTTATAGTGGGTAGCTCTCTAGCTGCCTGCCAACCAGGGTATGTCTACAGCTGAGCTCCGTCACCTGGCTCTTGTTCAGATGTAGTGTACCTGCACTCCAGGCAAGTTACCCAAAAGAGGGTCAGTGGTATTTAAAGATGCTAAGTAGGCTCCATGGGCAGACCTCACCACTGTTTCTGGATTTGAGAGAAACGATTTTAAAGCTGTGAATTGGAATATGCAAATTGTTTTAGAATATACAAATGACATACTACATATATTGGAATGTATAAATATATATAATTATAAATTACTATAAAAATCCTCAACGTTTTGAAAATAATACCTCCCTTTACTCTTTACTTTTCAAGTAAAAAAATGCCCAAATGTATGTGGAATAGGAATTTCATTAAAAAAAATAGTTATGAGGATTTCTCCTTTTTAAAACTTTTGCAATAATGCCTTTTTTTCTCAAATAGACAAACACATCATATTGTGCACACAGGATCTAGGACAGTGATGGCGAACCTGTGACACGCGTGTCAGAGGTGACATGCGCACTCATTTTTTTGGTTGACTTTTGTTTTACTATGGTTGCAAATATCAAAAAATTTCTATATGTGACACGGCACCAGAGGTAAATTAGGGTTTTTCAAAATGCTGACACGCCGAGCTCAAAAGGTTCGCCATCGCTGATCTAGAATAATAAAAGGGTAATATGCTAATTAGACCAGACATCCTTCCAAAGTTGCAGCGGGTGGGGGCCAAAGCCCTTGCACGAATTTTGTGCATCAGGCCTCTAATAATATAATAACTAAGAGTTGGCTTAAACTTAATTGATATTAGAAAACTTTAAAACAACTGTTTGACAAAATAACATAATGTACGTTATAGTTGTTATATCACATTGTAAACATCCAACCTTAAGAAATTCCTGGTAGGATGATCAAACACCAAAATGATGCTGCCCTATATTACTTTATCCCTTGTTTCATACCTAATTTCATGCACTGTTTTGTGGAAACAACATATCCATATAAGGGTTCATGCTTGGGTACATGTTAAGCATTTTAATTTGCTACCTATGGATTGTACAGCACCTACGAAACAAGACAAGGTATCCTCCAACCCTTGAGAAAAATACTGCATGCATGTCCACGGTGACCTGCGGGCCCTTAGCTGCAGCTCTAGGAGATGGTGGCCATCCAGCACCTGGAGAATTCACTTTGCAAGTGTCTCTGGAAACTTGCCCAAGTTGATTATAGACAGTGGGTAATAAATTAAGGCTCAACACATTTCACAGAACTGGAACATAAACAGGATGTTTTCTGACCACAGTAGAATTAAACTAAAATCAGAAATAGAACTTTAAAAATCTATAGAAATGTAGACAAAATAACTAGAAATTAAAACATACTGTTAAATAACCCATGGATCACAGAAGTCACAAAAGTAGAAAAAAATGAATATCCAGCAGAAGTCAAATAGAAAACATCAGCAAACCACAAAAGAATTCTTTGAGAACACTCATAAACTACTGGAAGAGACTAGTCAGGAAGGGAAAGAGATGGCATAAATTACTAATATTAATATCTAGAATAAAACAGGACATTTCAAATGCCGTGTCAAAGCTCAAATAGGATACGGAGGGGGTGCACACATAGGTAGCCCTGCACAGCACGTGGAGCCCAGGCGGGGTGAGGCAGCCCAGAAGCAGACCTCAGCAGGGGAAGAAGGTTCCCCACGGAGGAGTGTGCCTACACTGAGCGAAGGGAGCAACCCTGCGAGTGGAATCACTGCCCAATAGGACCAGAACCCTGGAGAAGAGACTGGGTATCTGTCAAAGCCCAGGAAGAGGCATCTACACAGGCATACGTACCTGGTGAAGGCATCCACGCAGACAGGTGGCCTGACGAGGGAAAACCAGAGCGAAGTGAGTGGGGGGGGGTGTCCTTGTGTGGTGGTGGCCTGGATTGTGGTGTGAGGACCCAGGTGGGGTGAGGAAGGCAGCTGTGTGAGGAGAAGGGGGAAGCCTGGAGCCTGGTGTAAGACCCCAAACAGGAAGTTAGAGCTTAGGTGGAGTGATGAGAACATCCCATGGGGCAAACCGGCCTGGGTGTCATGACACCCCCAGGGTCCCGGGGACATGCCCCAAGGACACGCACAAGTGGGAAAGCCTGCCTGGGATATCAGAACCCAAATGAGGTGAGGGGACATGCATACAGAGAGAGGGGCATTAACCAAAAATATGTACAGAAAGGTTCATGAAAGCCAGGTCTCTGGCTTCCATTATTAGAGAAGGGAGTTACAAATGTGGAAAGGGAGAAAAAACTAGAACAAACTCCATCATGTTGAATTAGAATTGAAGATATCAGTGTGAACTCAGCTTTTAAATAATAGGTAGAAGCAAATATAGTGTAAATATTCATATAATTTGTATGTATACACACACACACACACACACACACACACACTTCAGAGTACCCTGGGAGGATTTTAAGAACAAGGCTGCCCGCCTCCGTGGCGAACCTTCTTCCCCTGTCCACTGGGGGAATTTCAGAACCATATTTCAACCAGTGAGCATACCTAGAGCCCAGATCTTGGCTTCTAAATCTATTCTTCACTAAAAGGAACCAGAACTCCATGAAGAAATGGCTAATTCCAGGGCTGGGAAAGGAAAAGCATGAGGCAAACTTAGAAAAGCTTATTGTCTAGAGTAGGGACATACTCAAAGAATGATGGGGACACGTCCACAGGACACAGAAGCCAGCTGGAAGGGGTTAGCACTGACCAAATCCCACTAACAATCTGAGCTTCAAAATAAAGAATTTTAGTAACTATTTACAACACATTGAGGGAAGGAGGAATGCCATGAGTCCATCTAGATATAAATATTTGAAAGAACTTTAAGGAACAGGTTATGGACATAGTTACAAAGTACCTTCTGACAAAGTAATTATTAATTAACGAGAGCAACTTTACAGTGAGAAGCCTCGTAGATACACCTCCCTAACGGAGAGATCCAAGTGGGCATTATGAGTAATGGGACAAATCAAAATGGTGCATCACCTCATAAGAAGCAGTGAGAGGAATACAGCACCACTCTGTGGCATTCCAGCTCAGGATGCACAACCCGAATCTAACCGTGAGAAATGTCAGACAAACTTAGATATTCTAAAAAGGAAAGGCCTGCATCTTCAGGAACCAATGACTGAGGAACTGTTCTAGATGAAGGAGTCTAAGGAGGCGTGACAACTAAAGGCGAAGCATGATTTTGAACAAGACCCTTTTGCTATAATGGACATTATTTGGAGCGCTGTTGACCATGAGTGGGTTCTGAGGATTAGATATAATAATATATCAATGTTAGTAACTTAATTTTGATGGTTGTATAGTGGGTATTTAGGAGAATACTCATTTGTAGAAAATATACACTAAAGTACTTGGGGATGATAAAGCAGCTGGTCAGTGGGCCACTTATTGTCAAATAGTTCAAGGGGGTGAAAGGGACTCTAATATCTTTCCAACTTCTGTTAATTTTGTGAATGTTTTTAAAAAAAATCTCCATTAAAAAGACACCTTCATACTTTCTGAAAATAAATTTGAAAATCAGATGATTTAGACAAATTCCTAGGGAAACACAACCTATCAAAACAAACTCATGAAGCAGCAGGAAAATTATATATTATTATATCCTTTACAGAAATTGAATGCATATTTTAAAACCTTCCTAACAAAGACAATTCCAGACCCAGATGGCTTCACTGGTGAATTTACCATTTAAGGAAGTAAAAAACACAAATCTTATACAAAACATTTCAGATAATATGAAAAAGAAAATATTCCTGAAATTATTTAACCTTAACACCAGCATAACCTTGATACCAGGACCTGATAAAATATCTTATAAAAAATAAGCCAATCTATCTTGTAAACATAGATATAAAAATTCTATACAAAATATTAATAACCTAAACCCAGAGTCATATATACAGGGTACCACATCCCAACCAACTTGGTTTATCCTAAGAATATAGAATTATTCTATAAATGTAAGGAGGATTTAACATTAGAAAATTAATTTAATTGCATTGAAAGAATAAAGGTAAAAATTATCAAATGCTCTTTTAGTCATAATGAATTACAAGAGCTCTTGATAAAAGTTATCCATTCATGACAAAAATCTCTGCACAAACGGAATAGAAGCCAATTTCCTTTATCTCAGAAAGAGTATCTTTGAAAGTCCTACAGCAAACATCACTTTTAGTGCTGAAATAAATGCTGAGAGCTTTACCTCTGAGGTAGAGAACAAGACAACAATGCCTGTTATCAATACTTCAACTTAACAATGGACTGGAGGTGCTAGCCAGTGCAATAAGGTGAGAAAAAGATGATGCAAAAGAATCAAAGAAAGAAATAAAACCCATTACTTTCAGATGACAACTGTGATATAGAAATACCAAAATAATTTTAGAGATAAATTAGAGTTAGAAGCAAATTGAGCAAGGTCCCTAGATATGAGCGCAATATTAAAACACACACACACACACACACACACACACAATTTCTATACACATGCAATGAGCAATTAGAAAGTGAAATTTAAAAACAATCCCACATATCACTGCATCACTGCATCAGGTAACATCAAGAGATCTAAAATATCACCTTGCATTATTTTTCCAGTTCTTGGGTTTACAGTTAGAACGTACACTCTTAGCACCTGGCAGAAGCCACACTTTGGCTTTCTAAGCAGTGGCCATTTGGTAGAGGAACGGACAGCTGGAGACCATTGGAGCTTCCTTTCTCTAGCAACAAGACACCCCCAGGGAAGAGCAGAGACTAATCTACCATCATAGACTTGAGAACTGCTGACCTCATAAATGTCTTCACTAGCTTGGCCACTGCAAAAATTAACAGGCTTGACAAAGGATCATAAACTTAATTGGAAGATGGCTGCAACTGGAGATGTCACTCCAGATGAAGCCTCCTTGTTGAGCGAATTAAGGTGCCTTGGTATTTGATAGGTAGCTTTAGTTTAGCAAACCATTTTTCCTCCAGAACAATCCAGAGAGAACAAAGCTAACAGGTTGTTTTCATGGGGCAAGGAAAGCAATACTCCTACTATCCTGCGATGGGGATTCTTGGGATATATTGCCAGAAGTGGGATTGCTGGGTCAAAAAGCAATTCCACTTTTAATTTTTTTGAGGAAATCATGAAGACAGATGTTTCTTATAATTTTTCCCAGTGTTCTAATTATCAGAAAAGCAAGTCCTACAGCAGTTACTTCTTCATGGATTAAAATGGAAATTCCAAGTCTTCTAATTTTAAACACAATTGGAATAAGCTAGATCACATATTCTTAATGAGGGTAATGTTATACCCAAGGGGGTTAAAATAAGCTCTGAAGTAGGGGACAAAAATTGTAGGTATTTCAAATTTGTGACCAATCAAAGCTTAACCCTACCAGATAAAATCTTAATTACCTGGTAATTTTCTTTTATGTAGAAGTTAAATTCAAATTAAATTAACTGATTTATATAAATTAAATTAAAATTGTCTCTGTAGGGAAGCAACAATGGGAAAAGGTTGAGAAACACTGATCTACTTAGTTTGACAAGTCATTCTACTGAGCTTTAAAAAAACCAGTGACTAAACAATCTATAATAATAAAAGTGTAATACACTAATCAGACTGGACAGCCAGACAACCTTCTGGACAAAGCCAGGGCTGCGAGGGCTGAGGCAGGCCACTGCGGCTGCGAGGCCCTTGCACGAATTTCATGCATCGGGCCTCTAGTATTGTTATAATCCTAGAGCTTTAAGCATTCATACCTGTGTCACACACTACACAGAGAGAGTCAATGAAAAGTTTCCTGACGTTCTATTCAACTACTTGATAATTCTAGTGTACGTACTATAAAGAAACATTTTCACATCTTTTTGTTTTAAATCACAGGAACTAAGTAATGTTTATCCTTACTACGTGCAAAAATTATATTTTATGGTCAATATAATTTCATTTTTTAAAATGTTTTTCAAGATCCATAGAATTGATTTCATGATCTATCTGCAATTTGAAAATCACTGTCCCAGCTTTGCCAGACTACTCATGTTTTCCTAAAATTGATGGGTATTATCATGCCTCACCAATATTGGACATGGCTCAATATATTGTTGTTTCCAATGCCAACCTAGAAATGTCCTTTGTTTCCAAGATCCAAGACCCCATCATTCTAGCATAAAACCTTGCCTGTTCTAACAATTCCATCCTTTGTGCCAACATTCTGTACCTAGTTCCCATAGTACTTTGCACTATATGTAATTCTTTAACAAATATTTCCCCAAATCACAGAAAAATACATCTAATGAAGTGTTTACAACAGGTGAAGTAACTGGAAACTTCATACACTGCTGATGGGCATGTACAATGGTACAACCACTTTGAAAAGTAATTTGGCAGTTTCTCAAAATGTTATACATAGAGTTATGGTATGACCCAGCATATTCCACTCCTACATTGTATGTACCTAAAAAAAATGAAAACATACATTTCACAATGATTTGTACATGAGTGCTAATGGCATTATTACTCATAATAGTCCAAAAGTAGAAAGAACCCAAATATTCATGAAGTGATGAATGAATAAAATGCGTTCATCTATACAATGAGATACCAAAATAATATAGTTCTGATATGTTACAATATGGAAAACCCATGCAATCAAAGTGATAGAAATCAGTCACAAATAGCCACATATTACAGTACTCCATTAATATGAAAAGTGTGGAACAGGCAAACACTATATATAGACAGAAAATACATTAGTAGTTGCCTAGGCTGGGGAGTCGTATTGAACAATGACTGCTAATGGGTACAAGATTTATTTTTAAAGTGATGAGAATGTTCTAAAATTAGATTATGGTGATGGCTGCACAGCTCTGTAAATACACTAAAAACCACTGAATTGTACACAAGTGATTTTTATGGTATGTGATTTACATCTCAATAAAGCTCTTAAAAACATGTATTTCCCCTATTTGTTCTGAGATTCTAAGTAGAGAAACTGACTCTTAATATTCCCAAGGTCTACAATGTAAGGTCTCAATAGATAAATGAATATTTATGATTACCAAAGATATGCTAGTTGTAGGCAACATGAAAGAAAAAAGATGAAGGCCTACTATCAAAATGCTTAATGTTGTTTGCTGAAGGAATGAACCTATGGGAAAGAAAATTACATAAAAAATATAACATTTTACAATATTTAAAAATAAATATGTCATGTCGGTACTGCTATCCACAAATTAAGTCCCAGGTTAACATCAAAGACACACTGTTGGTGTCATAAAATCTATGCAATA
Organism: Myotis lucifugus; assembly: GCF_000147115.1. NCBI lineage: Eukaryota > Metazoa > Chordata > Mammalia > Chiroptera > Vespertilionidae > Myotis > Myotis lucifugus. Next base: position 5,670,057 of record NW_005871113.1, read on the forward strand.
GAAACATTATGGAGAATTAGAAAAGATGTATTGCTTTCTGGAGGGCATTTTCTTTTGATAGAAAAGAATTTATAAAATCTGGACCCAAGTCATCTGTAAACAGCCTAACAGAAATTTTTGAAAGAGTGTAGCATTAATCAACAATGTGAATGACAGGACAGGGGTTGCAGGCTGACAAACAGATGCCTATGTTTGTGTCAATGCCTTTTGCTCACACACTAATTTATGGTCTACATGGTACTTAACAATACTTCACTGTGTAAGAGTGTAGGGTTGGGCCTGGCCGGTGTTGCTCAGTGGTTGAGCACTGACCTATGAACCAGGAGGTCACAATTCAATTCCCAGTCAGGGCACATGCAGGCTTGATCCCCAGTAGGGGGCATGCAGGAGGCAGCCCATGGATGTTTCTCTCCCCCTCTCTCTTCTCAAAAACCAATTAAAAAAAAACATATTTAGAAAAAAAAAAAGAATGTGGGGTTTGGTATTAGACAGCCTGGGGTATTAGACAGCCTGGCTCTAACTCCACTTCTGCCATTTACTAGATGTGTGACCCCCTGGTTCATAGGTCCATGCTCAACCACTGAGCCACACCAGCCAGGCCAAAACAAATCCTACACTCTTATACAGTGTAACTTAGAAAGAATAAGTGGATTAGAGCCAGATATTTTTCATTACTAATGTTCCTGAGAAAAAGCAACATAATTTCCAAGTTCGTTTGTAGATTAACTTTGCAAGAATTCTGCCTTGTTAAAACTGTACAGATATGTTATGTCACCTTGCTAAAACTGTACAAGAGGCCACAACAAAAAGTAATCAAACAAGGGTTTTTCAAAAAGCAAAATACAGGATTACTTCCCAAACCAGTCATTTAGCAACATAATCCATGCCATCTATATTAGCATGAGCATCTTAATTTACAAAGTTTACTTTGGTTTTGTCTAGTAGTCAATATTAATCATGACCTTAAATTGTTATTAAAGATTCAATTAAGCTAAGTATAAGAAACAAATCAGAAAGATTTCCATTAAAATATTAAAGAATTCTCATGCATAAGGAATAAATTCCTAGTTATCTTTGAGGGATAAAGAATTCTCATGCATAAGGAATAAATCCCTAGTTATCTTTGAGGACTATAGATAACCACGGGTTTACAATGCTCAAATTCCATCAGAGATGCAAGAATCTAATAAAATAGAGCTGATTTATTTCCAAGTACAAATTTTAAATATATGGTACCTTCTCAAGTCCGCAAGATTTTATACCCTCCTAGATTTTCATGCTCCTGTCAATCAGCATATGCTCATCAGTAAATGAAAGTAAAAAATTAAACACAGAAATTAAATCATATCTGCTACCTTTCCCATTGTCTTTCATTTCATCTTTATGACAAACAAAGAGCCTTTTTTACAAGTCTGAGTTATAACTTAAATCAATCAATAATATGAAATTATAAATTTCAGCTTTTATTTGCCTTGTTTTTGATGGACCAAATCAGAAAATAAAATTTGATAAGTGCTATATATGCAATAATATATGACACTATAACATACCAAAGATTTCATTTTAGAATTAGTTTAGGCCTTCTTGAGTTCATATGTTACATTTTTTGCTATTAATAAATTTGGTGAGAAGTTTTTATATTTGTTTTGTGAAATGGGAAAGAACCCATGCTCTTAGAAAGACAAAATATATAATTCAGTTCTGGCCTGCAATATAAACATAGATTTACATGAGATGATGTTAACAGTATAGATGGGCAAGGTGGTGGTTATATACTAATAAAGACAAGAATGAGAACAACTAATTAGCTTTTTCTTATGACATAATCTGGAAATGTGATCTCAATTCCTGGAGGATAAAAGAGGAAGGCTGTTCTCATCCCATTTTGTTTTAAAAGACTTCAGGCATTCTGAGGACTTTTTATTTTTTCATTTTTATAATACCAGCAACCAGACACTTCAAAAATAGATGGTTGAAATTGTAGCAATTTAGAATTATGAAGCAGTTAAGTGCTTCATAATGTTGATGTAATACAGCAATTATAGACCTTTGTAATTCAGTAAAAAGGCTTTGTTTTGTTGTTCATATTGAAACTATACAATATGAGCACCTCTCTATTTTCACTGGAAAGGACTCAAATTTTTAAAAATCTTTGCATTAATGTTTGACCACCGTTATCGGCTCACCATTGAAATTTATTATTTTGTAACTAAAAATAAAATGAAGCACTAAGGAGGAAAAGGTTGTATAATGTTAGAATTTTGATTAGCAATCACAGCTGCACCAGAATTAGTTTCTATAGCAACAGGAAGAAATAATGTGTTGAATTGCAATGCAATACAAGATTATTCTTTACAGATTGCAATTCAAAAGGAAATCTTTAAAGAATTTTGTCTCAAAAGAGTTATTAATCTTTTATCCATAATAATTCTCTCACAGAAAATACTTAATTATTATGGTCTACTTTCCCTGAATCCTGTTTTAACCCATTCAAAGTTAATACGCTCCCCAAAAGGTGGAACATTTAATATTAATGAACAATAAGAATTTCGGCTACTGTCTTACTTGCATTTTAAAATAAAAACCCATGGACTCATTCTTGCACATTTGTATAGACAGAGTACGTTTCCTAATAAGTACATTAGACTCTACAAGGAAAAGCCTAAAAGGTGCTGTTACGAATAAACTATGTAGAGGGATAAGAATGAAAAAGGATAAGCAAATTCTACATTTCTATCAATATGAAAATAAGTGTCCCTTTTATTCTGTGTGCACTCCCTTGTCTAAATTATGATTGAGAAACTACACTACTATGAGTGTTCAAAGTGTACATCTCTTGTCCTTTAGAAAAAGATAATCGTTAAATTTCAAATGCTGCCCATACCATTTCTAATGGTGAAAATATTATTTCACGGCACCCTCTCCAGTTCTAGCTATTTTTGGAAACTAATTAAAAACATATGCCTGAACCTTTTATGTATTTTGCCCTTATAATGAGACCTATTACTGCGGCTTACTCTCTACCCATTTGAGTTCCATATCTTTGGAGTCACCATGGATACCAGTGACAAGCATTCTCCCACAACTGCTTTATGTGTTTCATCAAACACGAGGAAACTGACATGGCAGGAATCAAGCCATCTAGACACCATGAATTCCTAATTGTTTGTACTACTATTCATGCTTTTTACAAAAAGGTGTGTGTGTGTGTGTGTGTGTGTGTGTGTGTAGGAATTTTTAAATTAAACAAGCCAGGGGACTGGAGTGTTATTTTAAAAATCTGAGTAGACATCAAATCACGAGGTAAGAAATGAAGAGGGATTAAAAAAGAAAAGGTATAAGCATTAAAATAAACTAATATATAACAGCCCATCAGTAAGTCACAGGGTCCAAAGTGAAACCTGAAGCTCAAACAGGTTTTCAGATCTTCAATAATGAAAAATAATTATACTAAAGACAGTATCTCATAGCAACATTCATATCTATATAGTCCATAATAAAAATTTTCAGAAAAACTCATTTATGAGAACATATAGGATGTCCAAGGTTAACTGCTGGCTTGTAAAAAAACATTGCAAAATGGAACAGCATGTTTAAAAATTATCAGGCAAAATTACCAATAAAAATTATTTGGACTACGTCAGAAATTCTCTCATTCTATCTCTACATTTTTTCCCTCCGTACTGTAGCAATTGTTCTTAATAAACTAAAACCTTCTACTAAAACATTTTAAATATCAGAAATTGAATATCAGATGTGACTTCTAACAAGAAATATTTTCAGCATCTCCTTTTGTGACTCACAGTTTTAAAAACAGTATAAATATGTAAATGGTGCTGAGGTGACTTCCTATCAGAAATATAGTTTTACTTTTTAAGACAAATATGCATATAAATCTTAAGTTTCAGTCTCTTCACATGACATAACAATTCACAAGAATTATATTAAATGTGGTATGTCCCTTTAATGAATGTTTAATTATTCTAAGTTTTCTAATTAAGAAACATCAACCTAGTAATATTATTACTCCTACAAGGACTTGTGACCTAAAGATCATATTGGCTGGGTAAACACAAATATTTTTATTACCTAAAATGCAAAAGCTGATTTACTAAGAGAAAGCTCCTGAATTTATAGGCAGCACACACAATGTACAAAAATTCAGTTTGATAAAGTAGGTTCCACGAAGAGGTTCCAGGTTAAACCTCATAATGCCTCAATTTCTTCATTTGTAGAGAAGGAAAGCATCTTTGGTAGCTATTAAAAGACTATAAAAAATTTCTAAATAGAAAACATAAAAACTGTTCAAGGAAATGGGAATACTCTGTTTAAATGAGAATTAGCTGAGAGAAAAATAATACACCTCTACACCTCTGAAACTCTAATCAGGACTCACAGAACATGTTCAATGTCTGTATTCCTTATCACTAAGGACTATAGCAAAAATCTGTAGAAATTATATCCAAAACTTGAATTTTTTAATATAATTTCTATGGACTTTCGCTATAGTCCTTAGTGTTGTGGGAGGGGGCAGGGGGTGAGGGCATATGCTGGGGGATAGGGGAGGCCGGGGGAAGGTAAATGGGGGGAAAAAGGGAGACATAGGTACTACTATTTGTAAAACTTTAAACAATAAAATAAAAATAAATTTTTGAAAATTATATTCAAAACTATCCTTGCTGAAAGGAGTTGAACAGCAGAGAAATTTATCCACCTAAACCAGCTTCTCTCATGAGTGCCACCAGAGACCCAAGGCCATGCTCTGTTAAGAGTGGTTTGGGAAAATAACGTGTGGATGGACCTATACTAAAAGCACCCATGTGATTTCAACGTGCCTCTTCTGTGCCCACCTACTAGTATAACAAAGTGCAAACCACGTGACACAGAGCAATTCCAAGTTTAACTGTCTTTTTCTCCCAGGAATTGTTCAACAAGATGCATTTGCTTTAGTACCTATTTTGCTAGGCACAGAATTTGTGAAGGTACATGTCAGGAATAAGGAGACTAAGAAATATCAAATAGGGAGGGAGGAAACTTGGGTTTGAATACATGGTCTGCTACAAAGAAACTAAATTAGCCTGTCAACTGGTTCTGTGCACATAAAGTGAAGAAAATGAGCTAGATCACTAAGATCCTTCCAATTAAAAAAACATCTTTGCAATTCTAACTACTATAAATCCATAACATTTAACAGTTCCATTTTGTGCTGGTTTAAAATAAGAGATTAATTTTCTTAAAGTGGAAATTGCTAATGATGCATTGGTTTATAAAAGGAAACTAGAGAATCTCTTTCCTTGAACAAAAAAAAACCCAATTTTTTTTTTTTGCTCAAGCCAAGTTTTATGTTTTGATATTTGAGATGTAGACTTCCCTGCATAATGACATATAACTTTCAAGGGCCCATCTAGCTTTGTGATTCTACAACTAAATGATTGAACAATGCAAAAGGAGATGGAAAGCTGGCCAAAAAGATTGCAGGTAAGGGTTAAAGGAGGAAAAGCAAAAACACACACTTCCCTCTTGAGAACAAGAGGTTTATATCACATAATGGAAGTGACCACTCCATTATGCAGACATTTTATAAATAGTTATCATTAATAATTAGAGTAGCCCTATCTGGTTTGGCTCAAGGGATAGAGCATCAGCCTGTGGACTGAAGGGTCCCAGGTTCGATTCCAGTCAAAGGAACATGCCCAGGAAGCGGGCTCAAGCCCCAGTAAGGGACCTGCAGGAAGCAGCCAATCAATGATTCTCTCTCATCACTGATGTTTCAGTCTCTCTTCCCCTCTCCCTTCCTTTCTCTGAAATCAATAAAACTATTTTAAAAAATAATAATAGTGTAAATAGTAATATGTAATTAATATTATGCTAAATCTTATATGTAATTTCAACTTGAATGCGAACACTGTTTTCTCTCAATGTTTCTAAAATTCTAAAGCTGTTTAGGATGTTTAAAAACATCCCCTTTTCGATGGCTATTTCTAGAGACACAAATACCATCAAATTTGGAGACCATCAAAAATTTTTGCATACTACATTATGGCCCTAAGTACTACATCAGGCCAATATGGAATTTAAAAAGACCCTGAATAGCTGCAGCAATCCTGAGAAAGAAGAACAATGTTGGAGGGATTACAATTCCAGATAACAAGCTGTATTACAAAGCCACTGTTCTTAAAACTGCCTGGTACTGGCACAAGAACAGACATATAGACCAATGCAACAGAACAGAGAACCCAGAAATCGACCCAAGCCATTATGCTCAATTAATATTTGAAAGAGGAGGCAAGAGCATACAATGGAACCAAGACAGTCTCTTCAATAAATGGTATTGGGAAAATCGTACAGAAACATGCAAAAAAAAAAAGAAGAAAGAAACTAGAACACCAACTTACACCATACACAAAAATAAATTCAAAATGGCTAAAGGACTTAAAGATGGGAAACCATAAAAATCCTACAAGACTCCATAGGCAGCAAAATATCAGACATATGTCATAGTAATATCTTTACCGATACAGCTTCTAGGGCAATAGAAACTAAGGAGAAAATAAACAAATGGGACTACATCAAAATAAAAAGCTTCTGCACAGCAAAAGAAACCATCAGCAAAACAACAAGAGAGCCCATTGCATGGGAGAACATATTTGCCAATGTTATCTCCAATAGGGGCCTATTCTCCAAAATTTACAGGGAACTCATACATCTTAACAAAAGGAAAATAATCCAATAAAAAAAATGGGCAAAGGACTTAGACACTTTTCGAAAGTGGATATACAGAAAGCCAAGAGACATATGAAAACATGCTCGAAGTCACTAATCATCCAAGAGATGCAAATCAAAATAACAATGAGATACCATCTCACACCTGTCAGAATGGCTATCATCAACAAATCGACAAATGGCAAGTGCTGGCAAGGATGCGGAGAAAAAAGGAACCCTCGTGCACTGCTGGTGGGAATGCAGACTGGTGCAGCCACTGTGGAATATGGAGTTTCCTCAAAAAATTAAAAATGGAACTCCCATTTGACCCAGTGATCCCACTTCTAGGAACATATCCCAAGAAACTAGAAACACCAATCAGAAAGGACATATGCACCCCTATGTTCATAGCAGCACAATTTACCATAGCCAAGATTTGGAAACAACCTAAGTGCCCATCAGCAGATGAGTGGATTAAAAACCTGTGGTACATCTACACAATGGAATACCACACTGCTGTAAAAAGAAAGAACTCCTACCATTTGCAACAGCATAGATGGACCTGGAAAGCATTATGCTAAGTGAAATAAGCCAGTCAGAGAAAGATACATATTACATGATCTCACTCATTTGTGGAATATAATGAACAACATAAACTGATGAACAAAAATAGATCCAGAGACATAGAAGCATCAAACAGTCCGTCAAACCTCAGAGGAAAGGCAAGGGGAGGGTGAGGGTAGGGGTAAGAGATCTACCAAAGGACTTGTACGCATGAATATAAGCATAACCAATGGACACAGACACTAGGGGGGTAGGAGCATGTGCTGGGGGGTGGGGGTGGCCAATGGGGAAAAAAGAAGACATATGTAATACTATATGTAATACTTCAAACAATAAAAAATTTAAAAAATTTTTTTACTCAGGCCAAAGGCAAAAAGGGAATAAAAAGCAGCATGGAAAAAGTGGAGTGAATAAAATAATATGGCAGAAATAAATTCAAACACATAATTATAATATGTTGCAATAAACATACAGGAACTAAAAAGAGCTATACTTAGAATTAAGAATATAGAAAGGTTTAATGTTACAGCATTAAAAAATATATGTATACTTGATAAATATCAATAGAAAAAAGCTGTATTGGTATAATATATCGAATGAAATAGTTTTTGAGTCCCTCCTACAAAAGGCATAAAAGTAAAAGAATAAAGAGGGTTATTACCATGTAATGATCAATGGGATTTAACAGAAATATATAAGCCTTAAACATGTTAAGTTCCTTAAAACATAACTTTAAAATGTTTAAAGAAAAGTCAATGAAATTCCAAAAGTCTTACAAATCCATAATCATACTGAAAGACTTAACAAATCTTGCCTAATAATTAAAAGGTAAAGCAGAAAAATATTTAGGAAGGATACAACAGATTTGAACACAGTAAGTTTGACTAAAGGACATTCACAGAACATTGCAACCAAGAATGTAAGAATACATATTCTTTGGATGGACACACTAAGTATTGACAACCCGCCCCTCCCCCCAACCAATACATTAGCTATAAAACGCATGGTTGTTGTTTTTAACAAATGGGAAGAGCTAGTATCACATATATTATAGTATCTGATCACAACATAATTACTTAGAACTCAGAAACCATAAGAGATTTTTTAAAAACTCAATACATTTAAAATTTTTCTACAGATTTGGATATTTTTTAAACTTCAATTAACTTACCTAGAAAAAAATTATAGGAATCAAGGAAGTCATAAAAGCAGATGTAAGTGAAAATATTATAAACTAAAATGTGTGACAGTTAAAATAGAGAAAGGCATATCCTTAAGTGTATATGTCAAAAAACAGAAAAACCCTGAAAAATAATAAAGTCTTCAGCTCAAGAAATTAAAGAAAGGTTAACTCCAAAGAAAGTAGAAATAAAATAATAAAGAACACAAAATTAATAATATTTAAAAATATATTTAATAGAGAGGATTGATATAAACCCAAATCAGGTTCCTTGAAAAAAAAAGACGTCCCCTCCCCCCCCCCCAAAAAAATACACACCATAACAAGGTTAAACAAAGAGTACTATTAATACCTTTTAACCATATCTCTAAAACTTAAAGAAAATTCCTGGGAAAATAAAATTTACCAGAAACCAATTATACATACAACATTTAGGTACTGAATAAATAAAAATCTACCCACAAAAAAGAAAAATAGGTAATGTAAGGTGATTTTACAGATTGACTCTACCGAACATTTAGAGAACAAATACACTTGGTTTTATATAATGTCCTAGAAAATTTAGAAAAAGAAAATAATCCAAAACTTATTTATCTGATTTTTAGGATTTTGTGAAACTCGACCTGATTCTAAAACTCAAACAAGGAATGTACGAGAAGGGAAAAGTTTACAGTCAGCTCCTGTAGAGCTTAAACCTACAGAAACAAGAGTAAACAAATCTGATTCAGGAAAATCTCAGGAATGTAAAGTTGGTTGAACACGGAAATATCTTTTAATATAATTTAAAACAGATGAAAGTTTAAAAATGTGTGATTTCATACAAAAACAGTAATTGATAGCATTAAACATTAATTAATAAACCAAAACAAAATCATCTTAGAAAGTGAGGAACAGAAGGGAATTTCATTACCTCCATAAATATCTTCCAAATACCTAGAGCAAACTTCACAAACAAAAAACATGAGAAACATTCCCTGTAAAACAGGAACAAGAAGCATCCTCTAGTATTCAACATTGTGCAGGAGTTCCTAGCCAGCGCTAGAGGCAAGTATTAGACATATTAGAAATAATGAGCAAAGCTGCTGGATAAAATCTGTCCTAATAATTTGCCTATACAGTCTGCTTCCCCTTCTAGGCAGACAATCATAACATTTCCGTATAATGCCTCATTTAGTTCTTCTTTTCAAATCTTCACAAATTTTATTTCTTTTTGTCTTATCTGTTGTATCTAGAAACTCCATCACAATGTTTAATACCATTTAGTAGATTGCCAAAAATGCATAAGTCTGGCAACTATGAGTGGTGATGAATATATAAAAGATTAGTAAAAATTGCTTGCACACTGTTAAAGCAGCTTTAAAAAATTTGTTGTTTTTTTAAAATATATTTTTATTGATTTCAGAGAGGAAGGGAGAGGGAGACAGAAACACCAATGATGAAAGAGAATCACTGACTGACTGCCTCCTGCCCGCCCCCTACTGTTGATCAAGCCCGCAACCCAGGCATGTGTCCTTGACTGTAATCGAATCCAGGACCCTTCAACCCGCAGGCCGATGTTCTATCCACTGAGACAAACTGGCTAGGGCAAAAAATTTTAACATAAAAAATGCATAGGAATGATATACACCATATGAGAGATCTTCAACTGTTTCATTTATTTATTAAAATTCTTGGAATATAGTAGAAGTTACAATCTTAAAAAGCTAGAGAATACATGCATCATTATGAAATTATCCTGTACCTATCTGTATGCTGAAAGCATATAATTTAAAAAACAAATTAATAGAAGACCAACTTCCAGTATGACAGCATGAAGAGCTTTCCTGACCCACTCACTCCCCAGAGAAATGGATGGAAACTATTTTTTAAAAGACCACTTAAAGTGAATAGAAATGAACAACAAATGAAGATCGATCTATTCACTATCTATGAAAATTCACTAAGACGAGAGTCTATGGAATTTGACCCAAGAGCATTCTCTCCCTCACTCCTCCCAGCTTAGCAATGTGGAGACCACTCCATTCTGCTGCAACCCTAAACATGGGCCTCCATATCTCATCACCCACACAGAGAACTTTTTCCTGGGAGAAGTAAAATGTCACCATTTTTCATCCTGTCCTCAGCTACCTGTTGCTGAGGCTAAGTCCCAGGCCAGTGTAATTAAGAGACGGGGCTCCCTTCTCCTGCCCAGCCCCCAATTAGGAACAGAGAACTCTAACTTTGGGCTGAGAATAATGCAGCTTTGATGACCTTTACCTAGGCCAATGGGATTCTAATCAAAACAGCACAAGAAATACTCTAAAGTTCATCTGGAAAAATTAATGTACAAGAATAATCAGAAAAACATGAAGAAAAATAATATAATGTTACAATATATCATTAGACACTGTAAATGAGGAAGTAATTGGAACAGAATAAAGTTCAGACAAAAGTCCAAAAAGAAATTTGGTATGTGAGAAAAGTAGTACTTCATATCAGTGATTAAAATACAGTAAATAAAATAGTGATGAATGGTTAATAATTTGGGGAAAAAAGAAAGCTAGAGATCCACTTCAGTCCTTGCATCAAAATAAATCCCTGCTGGATCAAAGATTTACATGTAAAATATGAAACCATAAAAATACTAGAAGAAAACCTCAAAATATGAAAGGTCTTTCTAAATGTAACATAAAATCCAGAAGCGAAAAGGCTGAAAAATCTTAATATAATATTAAATTTCTGAGTTGGAAAATCACTATCAATAATATTAAAGTATCAACTACAAAAATATTTTTAAGATACAATAATGAACTCCATGAGCCCTTATGAATCAATAAGAAAAATAACATAAATGCAAAAGAAAAAAATGGGTCAAATTTACCAACAGCCACAAATATACATATAGGCATCAGATAAAATACAAGCACATAAACTTTAGCAACCAAAACACTTCATATCAAATTCTACAACTAGTGATTATTTTCACAATGAAATAACAATCATGGATTTAGGGGAAATTTACATTTAGAAATGTAAAGTAAAATAGAGGTGTCAAAGATATGGACTGTGCTTCAAATTGACTTATTTCCCAATTTCTGTGGGAGTAAAAGGTACAGATTTTTATGAGACTAGAATGTCCAATTTCATTTGTGAACTACAATGTTTAGTTGTAGCCATTCACAATTCTAGAATTCAAAATGGACATGCTGAGGGTAGGGTGCTATAACTAGCAACAAAAAGCTTCCTGCCTATTTATTTAAAAAAAAATGTATTAGAAATGGCAGGCCTGAACAATTACCTCATAATCTGTGACAGGTGATTCTTACCAGTATTCGCTTGCCCATTACTGTGGTTTTGTTTTCTACTGTCAAAAATTTAACAAATTAGAAAAAAAATCACTGACCTAGTACACTTATTAAACAGCATCTTTTATATTTGTAAAATACAAAAGAAGTTATTATATTGGCAGTCAACCATTTGCACAGATCATCCCTGTATAGTTTTACACTGTAAAAATCAAATTTCCAACTCTGCACTTAGTTATTAGTTCTATTTTTAACCTGCCACTCATATGCTGTCATGTACTTAAAATTCAGAACATGTTTACATTATCCATCCAGCAAGCTAATGCAACTGCACACCAGACAGTCATGCATAATTCAAATCAATATCCTCAGGCTTGCAACTCTAAGTCAAAGCTGCCTTTAAAAAGGCTAGGGTGTGACTTTAACATGAATAAAGTATATCTAATTTTTCTTTTTATGTGACAAATTGATACTTTCTGCAATGAAATGCCAAAAATGCAGAGCCACCGTATAACAGATCTTTACACTATTGAAAAAAAAGGAGATAATTGAAAAAATAAATAAGGCAACTACCTTAGTCTAAGAAAATTAATTATAAATAGTGAAACAGATACAGCTGAACAAGACTCAAAGAGCAAAGCTCACAATATAACAGATTATATGAAGTTTTCCAATAACCAGAAATGTACAAAAATTATAAAATCAAGGATCCCACTATGAACTGGGAGCTGTTTTTACAATTAAATTCAAATTATGGTTTTAACATCAGTAAAGTCAGTTTCATTTAATTCCTTAAATAAAAACTCCTTTACTGGCCCTAGCTGGTTTGGTTCAGTGGATAGAGTGCCAGCCTGTGGTCTGAAGGGTCCTGGGTTCAATTCTAGTCAAGGGTACCTAACCAGGTTGTGGACTCGATCCCCAGTGGGGAGCATGCAGGAAGCAGCCAATCAAAGATTCTCTCTCAACACTGATGTTTCTATCTCTCTCTCCCTCTCCCTTCCTCTCTGAAATCAATAAACACACACACACACACACACACACACACACACACACACATATATTTTAAAAACCCTCTTTTACTGAATTTCTTTAACTAGTAATATGTCTAGAAATGGCCCAGGTCTAGAAAAGCTTGAGTCTATCAAACTTAAATTGAGGTTTACCAGTTAAGTATGTCAAGATACAGTCCTGAATAATTACCACACCACATTCTAGTCTGTCACCTTCCCAGTGGTATTTGCTTTTTAAAAAGATTAAGATAACTGAGTGCTACTTTACAAAGGTCTATTTTTGAGGCTACTAAAAACATAAACATTTATCAAAAACATGAAATGTGACACATAATTGATTAGCCTATGGATTAAAATTCTCACAAGCAAGAATAAATGTATGTATTTTGATAATTTTTCATCCCAGAAGCTTCAAATTTGGCTCGTCATTTAAAGAAACCCTCCAGATATGGGCGACATCATTGCTTGGGCAACTCAATTATGAAAATTTCATGTTAGTCCTATTCAATATTACAGACATACCAAACATAATATCCTCTACAATGACAGTCCATTAATGTCAAGGTGCAGTGATATGAAGGATGAAATTAATGGGATCGCGGGAAAGGATTCAGTGGTATCTGAGATAATGAAAGAAGATTAAATGGCAGGCCTTTGGGAAATACAGTCAAGGCATGGAAGTCCTTTCAAAGAGGAGAGAATTTAGTTCAGGTGAATAAAATATTTCCTTTCCGTTTTCTTGTAGAGATGGAAAATTTAAACAAAAGTGCAAATGACAGAGTGGATAAATCAAAGATGTCTTCATTGATTAAGACCTGAATTTAATTAGGAGCTTATAGATAACAGTTAGCCACATCTGTCCATTAACTATTCTGTAAGAAAGTGGCATAAAAAAAGTTTTATAGCAATTCAACCACTGATTGTTTTGATGCACAGAAATTCAAAATTATAATAGCAACAGCAAATTTAAAAAATACCCTAAAAAAGAAGCTCAATCTCACCTAGCAGTAATAGTAGCTTGGACCATAGATAATTTTTTTCCTTTTCTTTAGAGAATATTTCCCTTTACATTTCCATATTTCTTGTCCACAATTACAACCAAGTAATATTTTTAATAATCTCCAAAGATAAATAAACTATTAGCCCATAGTTTTACCTTCATATATAAACCCACTTTGGAGAATATTTGTAGTATAGCCTCAAAGTTCAAAGAGTAGAGTGTATCATATTAATTTTAACAGAGACTAATAAAAAGTTTTAGAGCAATAGCCAACACAAGAGAATCATTACAGACTACAAACTGCATACATACATGATTTATTTTTCATAACTAATTTAAATATGACACTGAAAATTATAAAGGCAATAAAATGAAATTTTAATAGTTGTAGTTTGGAACACAGGAGTTCTGAATGAGAGAACTGGAATGAACTTTATTAGATCACTAGAGGCCCGGTGCACAAGATTCATGCACTGGTGGGGGGGGGGGATGGTCCTCAGCCCGGCCTGCACCCTCTTGCAGTCCAGGACCCCTCGGGGGATGTCCCCCTGGGGATCAGGCCTAAACCAGCAGTCAGACATCCCTCTCACAGTCCAGGGCTCTTACAGGCCATGACCTCTCGCTCTTTACTACCCACCTGCAGCGGAGGTGGGAGAGGCTCCACCACCACCAGCTATGAGCCCGGCTTCTGGCTGAGCGGTGCTCCCCCTGTGGGAGCGCACTGACCACCAGGGGGCAGCTCCTGCATTGAGCGTCTGCCCCCTGGTGGCCAGTGCATGTCACAGCGACCGGTTGTTCCGTCGTTCAGTTGATTTGCATATTAGGCTTTTATTATATAGGATATTGCTCAACCCCATCATTTCTGCAAAAGGAAGCAGAGAGCCTGTGACATGCCCAAAGTAACAGATTATAGGAAGGGCAAGATTAGAAGTCAGGTGTGTCACTTATGGGACTGCTGAACACCAATCTGTCCAACCACATGATGGCTCGAACCTTTTATCTTAAGTAGGTTTAATCAAAAGAAATAACGACATTCCATATAATGTTTTTTAAAAATATGTTTTTACTGATTTTTAGAGACAGAGGAAGGGAGAGGGAGACAGAAACATCTATGAAAGAGAATCACTAATCAGCTCCCTCCTGCCCACAATCCCAGCATGTGCCCTGACCGGGAATCGAACCAGTGACCTCTTGGTGCATGGGTTGATGCTCAACCACGAGCCACACCAGCTGGGCTCCATATAAAGATTGAATGGTAATACAGATATAGCAGGGGCCAAAGCTAGACTGGAGCTGAGATTCAGGTACAGCTCATAGGTAGCTTAGATGAACCCTTATCCCCCCAACTTCCAACCCCTCAATCTCTACCTCTTGTGGATCTACCTGTACCCACTGGTTTTACAGGGAGAGAAGCCTCCCAGGAAAAGATCTTAACTGAGACTGTATGTAAACCTGTCTGGCACATTGGAGGGTGGAGTGAAGGAGACCATCCAAATTTCTGAAAGGAGCACTGACACTCGACAGTCATAACAAGGAAGGCGGTATCTGTCATAGAAAAAAGCCATTCTAGGCCATAGCGTCTGGAGCCAGAGTAGAGACCCTCATGCATGGTGGTGCCTTGAAATGAACCCACCTTTGTCAAACCACTGTGGCTATGGACTCACACTCCGTGCAGAAAACATGCTGTGCACGAACTAGAATGGCCTCTTTAAACTGTTAGTACTTTGGAGCCCTCGACTCTGACAGAGGACTAAGCCTCGCACAGGAGAAGTGTTTCTCACTTGCAAAAGAAAGCTGAATTGTCATGCCCCTGGGACAACCGAGAGCCGTGCTGGTAGAAGCCAACTGCTACAGCTACAAGCAGTGCTGACAATGTCGGGTGCAGACCTGGCCAGAGAAAAACAGTTTAGAGCAACAGGCCACAACGGAAGCAGCAGTCTGGGCTAATCTGCGAGCTACTGAATGGCACCCCTTAGGAGCTCCCTCAAACAGCTGAAGGAATGGGAAAGGCGAGAGATTGAAATCTCCATGTGAATGCGTACGTGAAGCTGGTACTAATAAGATTTGAGCATTAATGTTAATGTGATCCTATTCATGTCCATTTAATAGAGAAATTTGGCAATATTTGGGTATGTGTGTGTGTGTGTGTGTGTGTGTACGCTCTCATTCAGATTAGCAGGGAATTTATCAAATCTTCACCGCCAAATTCATTCCCAAATGAATAAATATTACATGCTGTATATAACTCTGATGTTGGCCCTAGCCAGTTTGGCTCAGTGTATAACTCTGATGTTGTATTTCATTAAATACAGATTAATAAAACTGGTTTTTGTGATATACTATGTACATTTATATTTATTATATGTATTTTAAATATACTAAAGCTGAGCCCAATTGATTTTAGATAAGTAAGCAGCTTATTAAACAGTCTCAATTAAGTGGAATATAACATGAAACAGCTTAATTTTCACTCTAATTTCTATGTTTTAATTGTATGATATGAAATTTCCCCATACTGCCCTTAATTTGATCTTAGGGCAGAGTTCAGACATTCCCAGTCATTTTCTGTTAGTAAAGAATCTCAAGCTAGTAGAATTTAAAGACTCCATTCCCAAGTCTAACTCAAATCTCATTTCCACACCTAAATTTCTAATGTAAAACAGAGTTAATAACAGTCCACAGCACACAGAACTGTTAGAAGATGAAAGGAAGTAATATACAAGCTTCCAACAGTGCTGGTTACATAGTAAGCACTTGAAGTATTAGCTTTCATTACTCCCTCCCACAGACAGCAACTAACCTTTTGCTCACGGAACTCTGAGTGGGAGACAAAGTGAGGTCAGCACTTTGAATCCTCCTACTCCAGGACCTCGGCAATGCAGGTTGGAGTACTTTTTCCCCTTCTCTCTTCCAACTCTAATTACTATGACGTGTAGGGAAAAGAAACAGCAGGAAATGCTAGGATGGCCTTACTGGCTGCCCGCAGGCAGCAGGAAGGCACCCTAATCTCATTCTAGCTTTAGTCCCCTGGGGTAGCTTTTGCTGATGTGATGGTTACGTCACAGGTGATGCAGGGACTTCATTTGTTCAGCTTCATCTCGGCCTCCCCAGGAGGGGGCAGCCAAGTCTTCCTTCCCCAGCCTTCGGCAGGCCACGTTCCCATCCCCTGAAAAGGTAGGGTGTCCCCTGGCTGGCTGGCCGCCCGCTATGCCTGTCCCCCACAGCTCCCATTTCCTCCCCTGCTTCCCATGCTCCTTCTCAGGAGGCCTCAAAACATCCCCATGCCCTCCCAGAATCCCGAGTGCCCACTGCCAAGTGAGATGGGGGGAAAGAGCTGTTAATTCCCCAACTTTCAAAGGCCGACTCTCTTTTACTTCTCAGTGTGTTTATTTGATAAGGGATAGGATTGGAGACATGGGGGATGGAATGACATTGGGGACTAACAGAACCACTCGGGGCTACCTCGTAGTAAATACTTAGGGAAGTGTCTGACTCAGACTGTCAGTGGGTGCTGGTTAGCTACAGATTTAGGATGGGGTGTGGGGAATTCAGTAGTATCACCTCCTTATTCCATCTTTGGGTCCCTCGTCGCCAATAACAAATGTCCCAAGAAAAGTCCCACTAAATCATCCTGAAATAGGGATAAACTACCCTCTCCAAACATCACTGTAACCTATTGTAGGTATACCAGTAGGTCCTGATGCACAAACTGAAACAATCAAATGCCTCGGTGAGAGCAGACAGGGACCGAAAGTGGGTGCATTCTATATATTTGAAGGATGATCCTCTTTGCCCCTACACAGATAAGTGGGAATGAAGTGGAAGAAATAAAAAAGAAAATGGGATTTATCTGACTATACCTTTTATTTTTAAACTACGTTAATGCTTTATAAATTGAAAAGATGGAAAACAAACCCAGCACTGGATGAAACAAAAATATGAACTGAACTATATTTATACCAAGTAAGTACATAACGACAATGAAGAAAATAGAAAGAACTAATCAGGTAACTTTTGGACACATTACTTATACACCCTTACTGGGATGTAGCCTAAGGATAATAGAATGCAAACAATTCTTGAAATTTATTTAAGAGGTTTAGTGTTCAAAGTAGTATTTGGGTGGCAATTCCCAAACTGTTTTGTGTGTAATGTGGACAGAGCAAATAAATAAATACAGGGATGTTGTTGGGAACCACAGCTCTTACTGCGGTGAGAGGAGGTATAAACTCAGAACAGGGAAAGGAGGGGAAGAGCCTGGTGGTGCTGGATTCGAATCAGTGGTATCAGAATGGACTGTGTCCACTAAGAGAGCCTGGCAGCAATGACAGCCAGAGGTAACAAGCACTTCTAGAGCATGGTTTCTAAATACCATTCCTCACCAAAAGAAAGCGGACTACTTTAAAAATGATCGATTCTGGAGTAAGCCGGTCACAGAAAGACAAATACCACAGGATTTCACTTGTATGTGGAATTTAATGAATAAAATAGAAACAGACTCATGGATACAGAGAACAGACTGACACTGTCAGAGGGGTGAGAGTTAGGAGCTGGGGAAAAAGGTGGAGGGTTAAGCACACACACACACACACACACACACACACCCCATCACCACCACCACCACCACCACCACCAACACCAACACATAGACACAGACAACAGTACATTGATTATCAGAGGGAACTGGGGTTGGGAGAGGTAGGAGAGGGTAAAGGTGGCTTAAATGGTGATGGAAGGAAACTTGACTTTGTGTGGTGAACACACAATACAATATACAGGTGATGTGTTATAGAATTGTACACCTGAAACCTATATAATTTTATTAACCAAGGAAGGCCATCCCAACAAATTCAATAAAAAAAATCCAACTAGGATAACTAGTTAAATTTTAAGACAATTACCAATGTCAATTTATTCAACTGAATATGCACAAATTTTAAATTAGGGTGGATTTTTTTTTAAGGAACACAATAATCTATTCACTCAGGTATTCGACATTTACTCCTACAGAAAAGCAGATTTCTTATTCAAAATGCTATTTCTCACTATTAGTAGTTTTGCATGTGTAAATTATGTTTGACATTTGATACTGAAGTTAGCAGAAAACAAAATATAATAGCAGTTAATGAGTTTGTAAGGAGGGAAAATGTATTAAAGTTACTTAGATGGGCATCATCTACACATTTTAAAATACCAAGGAACTCCTTTTCATGTTAGTACAAGGCTTTAGTATTGATCAACCACTTCAATCATGTCAAAAGGAACAAAATGTACCAAAAAGAGCAAAATTTTGATGTAGAGAATAACTATAAACTGTACGTTTTTGATAAGGTATAAAATGTAGCCATTGTAATTTTACTGAACATTTTTTGTTTGCCTTTGTTTACTGTAACCACATAGTAATTACATTGTAAGGTCAAAAACATTACTAATGTCAACCATCTGTATGTTCCAGCAGTTTCCAAAGCATTACCGGCAGCACAACTGAATGATGTGCTGACTCACACTCTCTTTCTACATCTCAACAATCATCACAGCAAACTGCCAAAGAAATGATTTGTGAAATAATCATCACTTTACTTACTCAAATACCTAATTGTTACTTTAATCTCTTTAGAGAAGTCGGTTAGTTACTAGTCAGATGAAATGATCATGTTAGTGATTAAGATTCTTCCTAAGCAATATCTCCAGTGTATCCTATTCTCAAAATGTTAATTTGTAATGTTTCATACTGCCAATTGTTATTCATCGTGCTCATTTACAAACATAGTGCAAAAAAAAAAAGGGCACCTATCTCTCTTGTTATCTTATCCCTGGGGCTTAGAGATGTACAGAATTTTCCTAAACAATAATTTCTAATCTCCCAGAACCCGTCGCATTAAGGGGAAAAGTGCTATTTAACATACATGGTGCATGCTGGCATTTTCTCCTAATTTTTAAATTTCGTCATACATCACATACAAATGTAATTTATATGAAACATAAACATAATGAGATTATGTAGAGATTTTATTTCTTTCGTTTAGCCTGTCTGCACTCTTTGGTGAGCATTCCCTTTTTTATTTAAGTCTCCCCTCTCTTCCTCATTACTCCCCACATGCACACCTGCACAGTGTGTTCCATAACAACCCAGTATATTTCTGTCTTCCGCCAAGCTCACAGAATCACACACAGACACGAGTAGGAATGCATACACCAGTGTGGGGTTTGGCGCACACTGCCAGTGTCCCCAGGTATCTACTTCCCTCTTCTTTCTTTGGGGCCCAAGAGCCACCACCAAATATGGGCAGGGCACATGGCTGTAGCATAGGAGGCTGCATGACCATGTAACTAGGTCTGGTCAAGGGGGCTGATGAAAGAGGAATGATTCAGGCAACGTAGACTGGACATTTTCAAAAGAAAAGTGGCTTTCTCCCTGGGCTCTCTTTATTTCTGAAGGATGGCACTTAAAGATAAGGTACTGGCCCTAACTGGTTTGGCTCAGTGGATAGAGCGTCGGCCTGCGGACTGAAAGGTCCCAGGTTCGATTCCAGTCAGGGGCATGTACCTTGGTTGCGGGCACATCCCCAGTGGGGGTTGTGCAGGAGGCAGCTGATTGATGTTTCTCTCTCATCGATGTTTCTAACTCTCTATCTCTCTCCCTTCCTCTCTGTAAAAAATCAATAAAATATATTTTTTAAAAAAGATAAGGTACTGGAGAGCAACCGACACCTCAGACCCAGAGCCTGATGCCACATGCTGAGGACGGTGGAACTTCCCCACTAGCCCGGGTCCCCAATAACATCACTGAGCACAGGACTCCCTGCACACCCTGGATTGTTATGGGGAGCTCACAAATTCTCTTCTTCAAAGCACTACACCCTTAGCAACACATAACTTTATTATGAATGTTTCACATGCAAAAAATAATTTTTGCATCTTAGATTTTCTCTCCTCAAACAATACCTGCTAGAGTTTTATTTATTCTTTTTTAATGCTGTCAATTATTTCTTAATGAGAAAAAAACAAAATATGTTCAACCATTCCCCTTAATAATTATTCACTTTATATTCAGCGCTTTTCCACCACAAATGAAGCCACACAAAAAATATTGTCAGAATGCATCCTGCACACTAGGCTTTGATTTCTACAGGATGGATTCTCAGAAGACCTGCAGATGAGTCAATGGTGGATATACCGTCAGAGTTTGCCCTCTATTAAAGATAGATTCACATTTCTACCAGAAGAGGACGAAGACCCAGTTTTATTTTCTCCGGGTAAATGACAGGTTATACCAGCATCATTTATAGTCTTTTCTCAATGTATTGATAATAAACTTTGTTATTAAAATATTTCTTTAATATTGATTCTTGGGCTGGGCAGGGAAACACAAAAAGAAAACAGAACCTGCTCTGCCGAAAGTATTTAAAGTAAGAAAGTGTTCAAGATCCGGTAGGGACGTGTCAAAAAGATACAGGAATAAGCTTGAATGAGCAACGAAGAGCCAAATTTGGAGCAATTTGAACATCCAAATGAAAAAATAACAGGAATGAATTATAACATTGAATACAAAAGATGAGTACTAATGCTAAAAGACAGTAATAATTGATTTAGGCAAGACTCATCAATAACTGCTAAAAACCACTGAGTATTGGGGAACGGGATAGGCACACAGTCTCAATGTACCAGCTCATTAAAAAGTAGGAGGGGGAACCTTTAAAATGGAGCAATCTAGTGGAGAGCACACCATTTAAATCAAGCAAAGTCAGGAGCACCAATAACGTGACCAACTGAGATCATGTGGTCCCTACTGTGACACTGAGGACACTTCACTCATGCAAAAAATATTAACCGCAAAAAAGTAAGCATTTTTGTTATTCAGATTTTGCACAATATAAAACTTGCGTTCCCAAGTCTTGAGCTACAGTCAACCTATGTTTACCAACCTATGTTTGTATTTTAAAACATCTGTAATGTTCTCAGGATATTTAATCAGACATCTATTGAAACTATGATTTACGTTAAATTCTTCAAATTAGTTTATATAGAAAAAGGTGAATAAATAATGAAGGCGGAAAAACACTATATGACATTAATTCAATAAACATATACAGGCTACTTTTCTCTGTGCTATACTATTTGACAGGTGCTAGGCAAACAAGGATAAATCTGGCAAAGTAAATGCCACCTTTATTCTTTTCATAAAACTTTCTAATCATAATAAATCCAATGAAAAAAACAGTATTAACCTAAATTCTGGTTTTAAAGGACTATGCAAAGGTGGATCTAAATTAGTTAGAATCCTCATTTAACTATATTAATCAATATAATAGAAATACTGTAATAGAAAATAAGTGTTATATTAACTGATTCATTACAGAAGTAGAAAATATAGTGATTAAAAACAGGGGATTTAGAATCAGACTGGCTGTTTGCATCCTGAGCCCACTGTAATTTTACAGTTCCTCTATGTGTAAAATGGAGCTGATAATATGATGTTATGAAGATTAAATATGTCAGTGCACACAAAGATCTTAGCATACTTAGTGGCAATCACACAAACACACATATGAATGTTCATAGCAGCATTATCTGTAATAGTAAAAAACTGGAAATGCGCTAAATGTTCATCAATGAATGAATGGACAGAGACCATGTGGTACATCTACCACGATGAAATACAGCTCAGTAATAAAAAGGAACAAACTACTGCCCTAGCCGGTTTGGCTCTGTGGATAGAGCATCGACCTGCGAACCAAAGGATCCCAAGTTCAATTCCGGTCAAGAGCATGTACCTTGGTTGCAAGCTCCTCCCTGGCCTGGGCCCTGGTCAGGGCTTGTGCAGAAGGCAACCAATCGATGTGTTTTTCTCACATCTATGTTTCTCCCTGTCTTTCCCTCTCTTTTCCACTCTCTCTAAAAATCAATGGAAAAATATCCTCAGATGAGGATTAAAAACAAAACAAAACAAAGGGAACAAAGTACTGACACATCGACATCAAGAAATAAACCTGCTAAGAGAAAGAAACCAGACAAGAGACTATAGATTATATGGTTCCATTTATATGAAATATCTAGAATAGGCAGATTTATAGAAAGCAGGTTGGTGACTGCCTGAGACTGAGGGTGAGGATGAAGATTAACAGTAAGTGAGCATGAGAGATCTTATTAGGAAATGAAAATGTTCTAGAAATAAATTATGGTGATAGCTGTACCGCTCAATAAAATTACTAAAAATCAATGAATCATACACCTGAAATGAGTAAATTTTACACGTAAAATAATCTCCATAAAGTTGTTTTCAAAAAATAGTTACTACATGATCTCACTCACATGTGGAATCTAATGAACAAAACAAACTGATGAATAAAATAGATCCAGAGACGCAGAACACTGTCCAGCTTAAAAACCTCCCAGGACTCTGTATTTCCCATGAGACAATGTCCAGTCTCCTGAGCATTCAATCCTATTACCTGCCCATCTAAACACAGACCCTGAACTAGACCCTGCAGGACACTCTCTTCTGCTTTCACTCAATCACTATTCCATGGTGTTGAGACAGTTTCCTCTCAAGTCCAGCTCACCTCTTCCGTGAAGACTGCGCTAGACATCCCCACGTGCCCACTTCCCAAACGAAGTCTGAGTCACCTCCTGCTCTGTGTTCCCACGGGACTTTGCTCATGAAAGCAACAGAGCTCTCATCACATTGCAGTACACATGTACTCATGGTGTTCCCCCTCCAGTCCGTGGCTCTTTGAAAGCTCGTTTTATTCCTATTTCATCCGTAGTCCTTAGGATGGCACATAAAAAGACTTCAACAAATGTTTATGAAATAAACACATCTCATTTCGGAGTGCCTAAAATCCATCTACCCTGGATGTTCTATCAAATAATTGAGGGCAGTCGTGGTAGGAAAGTACAGATGGGTCCTACATGTTTAAGTAGAATATTCGCCAGCTCCAGTGGTTTAGGCAAGAACAGAAGAGCCACTGAGGTTATGCCCCTCTCCTCACTGCTCTGCCACAGACACAGAGCCATGATAGGATAACAGGACCACACGGAAGAAGCAACCAAGACGTGTAGGGGATGTGGAAGAAGGAGAAATAAATAGGGAAAAAGACAAATCCCAAACTGAAGCGACAAAAAGGGACGTGTCGAGGGTCACGGATTACAAACTCAGCTTGCTCATGACTACTATCATCTCTGTCACCCCTTTCACCACTCTCACTGACAGCAACCATTTGCTGATCGCTTACCTGTTGGCAGCTGGACGCTGTGCTGAAAACGACCACATATGTTCTTCAGCGTTCATGACAACCCTATCACAGAGGTATTATCCATATTCCAGAGACAATAAAGCAAACCTATAAACAATTAACTGCACTGCCCATGGTGTCATAGTTAATATGTTAAGTCATAGAGTAGGGATGTGAAAGAGGGTCAGGCTTCAAACTCTCTTTCTGCTCTGCTATCCACGTGCCAGGGGTGTAAACAAGCTGGGGCTGGCTTTACTGCTTTGCATTATTTAGTTACCTTTGTGAACACACGTCTTATTTTCGTCATCACTAGAAAGGTATCCATGAGGGCACAGTCCATGCCTAATATGCTTTGTTTCTTCCCTAGCATCTCAAAATGATCTTTCTATGTGGTGATCACTCAGTATTTGACTGGTTTCTTACTATACTTGGTTACTAGTAGAAATAAAAAGAGGTTTATCAATCTTTAGTTAGCATTAAGCCAAATACAAGAAAAAAAATGATGTAGCTCCTTTGACTCCAGTATGTGCTGGGGTAAGACTTCAAGTCATCAATTGGAATAGGCCCTGAAACACCAACCACAGCTATAAAATTAAGGATGGTTTGGTAGAATAATAAAAATGCTAAGATATATTGCTTTTTTCTTTAGATCTGGGTATGAAGATAATAATTATAAACGAGTAGTCATATAACAAGCACGTGAATAACTTACTTAAATGTGGAAATAAGTATGCTTTAATTGTTAAAACCTCTTATTTTTCTTGTAGAAACATGTGAGAGTGGACTTATGTCTTCTACATAGTTCTAAAGTCAATGTCAGTACATGAGGCAAAAATCAATTAGAGACAAAATAATCTTTGAAAAGTCGTTAAATCACCCTTCAAGCACAGTATAATACAGTACCAGCTCTCGATAAACCCATCTCGACAGTTTTTCCTCCCGGGCAGAGCAAACATCACCATTTCCTCTGCTGTGTGCCACATGGAGTATTTGGCTCATGCTTGGAGGCCACATTGAAGGAAAGCACACATTTACACACGGGCATCACAGTCAACACTCTGAGATACTTAGACTGTATCAGTCCTGGAGCAGGTACTCAGGAACCATTCCACCTGAGAGAACAGCGTATCCCCGTCTTTTGTGTCATGCTTGCTAGGCATATGTTCATTGTGGAAAAAGAGCTAGAATTACTACTGTATTTAAATTATTTAGTGTTTTGTTTTGGGTGTTTTGGTTTTCAGCTTGAGCCCAAAGATATACATTTGAATAAGTTATATTCCCAGACATGTGACTCTACTGTACCTGCTATCTCTTGTTGATTGTGCAGCCACAGATGCCTAGAATTTTAGGCACAAATTATCTAACACTATAGTGTGTCATCTAAAAAAATAAAAGTGATCTTACCTTCATCTATTGATGCTTCGCTACTGTAGCCATCATACTCTGCAGATAGAGGGCTGTATTTTTGTCTTGTTTCCCAAGTATAGTTCTTCTGTCTAGAATCAGCCAATGGGAGCCTGGAATTGTGTGTTCGGGATAAGGCCTCGTGGTATTTACCCAGTGCTTCATCTTCACTCTCAGAGGATGAACCGTGCTCATCTCTGTCCATGTAGGAATTATCTATTTGCAACAACAAGGAGAGCAAATCAAAATTTTAATGCAATAAAGGATGATGAATTTGTTATAGTTTTATATATATATATATATATATATATATATATACACACACACACACACACACACACACACATATGTATATGTATACATATACAATAAACACACATGTATATATGTCATATATATCCATATACACACAAATATATAAACACATATAAACAAATACACAATCTAAATTTTCAGCTTTAGAGAAGCATAAACTTTTCACTTAAAAAGCCCAAGACTTTTTTTTTAAAGCCTAAGATTTAGATTTTATGGAGTTTTTAAAATGTCTTTTTATTGATTTCAGAGAGGAAGGGAGAGGGAGAGAGAGATAGAAACATCAATAATGGAGAGATTCATTGATGCGCTGCCTCCTGCCGCCTCCCACTAGGAATCGAGCCCGCAACCCAGGCATGTGCTCTTGACTGGAATCAAACCCAGGACCTTTCAGTCTGCAGGCTGACACTCTATCCACTGAGCCATACTGGCTAGGGCTAGATTTTATGTTTTAATAGAAAAAGATTCATTTGTATACTTCAATTACATAAGTAACGTTAATCACAGGGATTTCCCTACAATGTTACACATAAAGAAAATAATAGGGCCCGTCATTTTACACAATTTTCCTAAAGAATCAATAGTATACAAAGGATGTTATAGGTATTGCCTAAACATATAGACATGATTCAGATAATTCATGTTACAAAAGATATTATCATCTTAGCTGAAATTTTCAAAATTGATAATTCTTATGCTAGGAATGAAACAAACGGGCAGACATATACAGGAGTGGGCAAAAGTAGGTTTATAGTTGTGTATACGTGAAACAGACATGTAAAGAAACAGAGCTTATTTATTTTTAATTCTCACCCGAAAATATGTTTTTTTATTGATTTTAGAGAGTGGAAGGGAGAGAGAGAAAGAGAGAGAGAGAGAGAGAGAGAGAGAGAGAGAGAAGCATCGATCAGTTGTCTCCTGTACACTCCCTGATGGGGTTCAAACCCGCAACCTTTTGGTGTATGGGCCAACACCCCAACCAACTGAGCCACACGGGCAGCGTATTACTTACTACTATTGTATTATTTGTATTACAACTGTAAGCCTACTTTGCCCACCCTGTATTATTAGTAAAATTATAGTTGGTAAAACTTTTCTAGAGAACAATTTGGTAACACATATTAAGCTTTTAAATCTGTATAGTATTTGATCCATTTCTAAGAATTTATCAATTCCATTTCTAAGAATTCAGCCTAAGAAAATAATTAATAGGTGACAATTCAGTGCATTGTGTTCAACAGTAAAAAACAAACAAAAATAAAATCAAACCTAAACATCCATCACTGGGCCTTAAGTAAATTATGGTCTATCGATGCAATGATATACTTGCAGTGAATGAAAATGAAGTCAACTTACAAGAACTCACAGGGAAAAAATAACTAAGGTTATAAAATAGAAGGTATATTCATGGTTTCATTTTAAATATATATATTTAAACATAAATATATATATACACACTCTCCTACATGCAGTAGATACACACATACATGCAGTATATATTTATATACACATACAAAAAAATGTGTGGAAAAATATACAAAACTTAACACTTATTGTCTGCAAATGGTGAAATTACTAGGAAAAGTTTTTCTTACATATACCTATATTTAATATAAAAATTTTAGGTGGTATAAATTCTTTTTAAAAGCACTAGGTAAAACTTTTAAAACTGCAGCATGCCAAGATGCATTTAAACGAAGATGCAACCTTCTTAGAATTATAAATCAACTCTAGAAAGATGAAGAGACCACAGAAGGTAGAATTTGTGAGATCAGTCTAGATATTTTTCTCTATATACTCAGTTGAGATGATCTGTACTAAAGAAATCAAGGTCTGAAATCCAAGTGGGGAGGCGCAGAATAAGTAATTTTACAATAGGAAAATAGGGATAGGAACTGAATGTTTAGAGTTAGAGGTAAGGAAGCTTAGGTGTCACCTGGTTTAAGTCCCGCTTTTTAATCCAATAAAATAAAATCACAAAAGGGTAAAACTATGGCCAACGTTTTTGCATTGCCCAACTTGTAGTCACTAGCCACATGCAGCTATTTAAACAATTAAAAATAAAATTTAAAATCCAGTTCACCAGTGCTACTAACCACGTTTCAATCGTTCAGTAGCCATGGGAGGCAGTGGTTCGTATACCAAGAAATATGGATAAGCAAAACTTTCCCATCCTTGCAGGCAGTTCTATTGGGCGGTGACAAGATGATGGCAGGTCTGGTCTAGAACCTAGGCATTGTGACTTCCGGTTCAGAGCTTTCAGACTTTGGGGGATATCATGGTGGTGAAGTTAAGGTACTGAGGACAACAACTAGAAATTGCACAGTCACACTGCACATGTTATAAAATATTGCCTAACGTAGCCCTGCATTCAGAGAGAGAGAAGGAAACTCTCCCTCCTCTTCTTGTGCCTGATAAGCTCTACGTCAGAACCAAGTACACAGGAACTAGTAATATCACAGTTTGGCTACATGAAGAGATAATCTATGGGTCAAATAAGTTTTATTGTTTTTTTTTTAATAAATAAAAAATAATTTTAAAAATGATTTTTAGAATATAACCTGTTTAAGTTAAGTGGTGACTGTGATCTGGAATATTTGAAAGGTATTTGGTTTCTTTAGGTACCAAAATGCTTCTTAATGAAAACAAATCAAGACAAAACTTAAAATGCTGTACTGCTACTTGTCAAGTATTTATTACTAGAGTGCACCCTACTGTTATTTTATGAACAAAATAACATGTAAACTATTCTACTTAATAT
This sequence comes from Myotis lucifugus, assembly GCF_000147115.1. Classification (NCBI taxonomy): domain Eukaryota; kingdom Metazoa; phylum Chordata; class Mammalia; order Chiroptera; family Vespertilionidae; genus Myotis; species Myotis lucifugus. Next base: position 5,698,509 of record NW_005871113.1, read on the forward strand.
GTATGTCTTTCTTTATTTCTGCTACTTCATGTAATAATACCAAGGCTACCAAAAACCTCTGAGTCTAACATTCAAAAGGCTACTAGAAGAGTAGATTCCAAAATGGACATAGAGTTGACCTTTGGTATCCACAGGGGATTGGTTCTAGAACTTTCTGCAGATACCAAAATCCAAGGATGGTCAAGTCTCTTATGTACATCCTGCCATATACTTTAAATCATACCTTAATCAATAAAGAAAAAAGGAAAAATTAAAAAATAAAGGGATAATATGCTGCAAAATAAATAAATAATCTCTAGATTACTTATCATACCCAATACAATGTAAATGCTATGTAAATACTTGATATATTGTGTTGTTTGGGGATTAATAAGAAGAAAAAAGGGTCTGTACATGTTCACTACAGATGCAACCATCACAGGCCTAACTACATAGCACACATCAGCAACAAAGTAACATTTAATATATATATATGGGTTTTTTTTCAATCTGTGGTTGGCTGAATCCACAATTATGAAATCCATAGATGTGAAAGGCTAACAGTATTTCCAAAAACTGGTGTTCCTTTTCAGTTAGCTCATTCATCCTGGATCAGCCTCTATTATATCACTTAAAAAAACATTCATATAATTGATAAATAGCAGATCCTTATTCCATATAAAGTCATGCAGAACTGAAAAAGTCTTCCTCATTTCTACTCTTACTCATATTTTGTTATTTTATGAGAATCTAAATATATTGAAAAGTTCTAGGTACATATTTTATAAATAAGAACCAGTGTACTTTTGGCCTTGTGATCAGACCAGCAATAAGTGGAAATGATTATGGTATTAACAGAAATAATTACAGGATTCTGAAGCAATTCTGCAACCAAAACCACATAACTATTGGCTAATTGTTTTGAAAATTGTTATACATATTGTGGTGGAAAACTATAAATGTTTAATTGGAATCTTAATTCTATAGAGAATTCATAAGTAATAGTAGATTGTTTATGTATTCTCACTGTATGAACATGTATGGCTAACTGAACAGACACATATCCTGAAGCATGTTACTCAAAAAAATAAAATCTATTGTTCCCAAAGGAAAATATAAAACACTTGATATAGGTACCTACTAGGATGGACTTGAAGAGCAACACTGTACAAAGGACTTTGGCATTAGTTACAAAAATTTTTAAAAAATTTAAATGCAACTAAAAATAAACTCCAACTAAAGGTTTCATACTACTTAGGAAAGCCATGGAGTTGCTGGTTGTTAAAAAAACAACAACAGACATTTAAAAAACTTAAGGTTGTTGAAAACTGGCCAAATAATGCAGGGAACGGAGGCAACACTTACTGTGTGTATTGTTCTTTGAAATGATTGAGAAAAAAAAATGAATGACTTTAAAAATGTCTCCCAGTAAGAAGAATAAAGAAAGTCTCAAAGCAGATATAGAGGCATGTGTAGGAAAGTTCAGAAATTTGGATGATATTTTCCTAATTTCAAAAATCAAGAGAAATTTTATCACTCAAACCCACAGTAGGAGACCTCACCTTTTCCTGGTATTATCTTAGAATATTTTTCATCTTTACTCTTTGCTTTTCCTTTCTTGGCAGAAACAGCTTCACGTTTCTTTGCTTTTACGTCTCCTTTCCCTTTGTAGCATTTTGTTGCATTTATATGTTCTTTGATTTTTCCATGTAATTTACCTTTAGAGCTAGTTGATGGTGCTAGGTGTCTGTCTTCTTTCATAATGGATTTCCGTATCACATGTCTATCGCTCGCCAAAATATCTTTTGGAGAGTTCTCATTTCCTGAACACTCATTTCCTTTCGACCCTTTACTTTTAATATGGTTTTCAGCTTTCTCTAAATGTTTTTCTCTCTTTTCTTGATACCTTACCTCCTTTAAATCGTTCTTACCATTACTAGAAATTCCTAATCCAATGTTTCTATACCTGTCTGTAGGTCTAAGTTCTTGGCAAAGAGATCCAGTCCTTGCATTCTGCTCAACAACGGATATCCCACCATCACTCACATGGCCTTCCACAGAATTACCAGCATTATTGGTTTCTTGACATTTTGACAGCGTCTGTTGCCTATCATTAATATGTTTAAACGGTCTTTCTTCATTTGCTCCTTGATCTTGTCTTTGTGAAACTGAAGTCGTGTAACAATTCCTTTGATTTGCTGTGGGCTCTACACTGGATGGCGTTGCCTGACAATCGGTGTTTCTGGAGACTTCTGGTGACATGGCGTCTTCTTGTTTAGAAGTATCCACAGCTTCTGCTGCTGAAGCGCTTTCCTCTTCTGGGTGAAAGCCATTCATCATGCTTGTCACCTGCTCAGTCACTGCGTCGCTCAAAGCATAGCTGACCTCCCCGACAGCCGTGGTCAGGTCTTCCACGGCGTTACTGATTGTGTCCACCAGGGAGGACACGGAGGGCAGGCTCCGCTGCAGTTTTCTGAAAAACGCCATCTTCTATCTCCTTGTCCCTACACGGTGCAATAAGGAAATTTTCTCTTCTCAAAATATCAACCACTTGGAATTTGAATTTAACATTTGCTTAAATGTTGCCATTTCTGAGCTCGATATTAGTATTTCGCATGGTGGTTTTTTAAATCGTTCTGTAAGTGCATTATGCATTGGAAGAAGCATGTCGAAGCAAAGACTCTTCCAGAAAAAAAGAAAAATCAAACCACTTGCTTTAAATATAATGATATTTTTCCCACTCCAAAGCTATCATAACAGCAGCAAGACAATTATTTTCCCCTCAAATACTATTGGTTTTTTAATTTTATACCTGTAAGAAGAAGTATAAAAAGGATTTTTACTATATTACTTTTAGTTAATTTATTAATAGTCTATGCAGAGGAACTACCCTATCTTATTAGCAAACTACCAATATCACTTCAAATTGAGAAAAATAGTAAGGGGAAAATATGTAAGCAATTGTGCGCAGAGGTCAGAATAGGGGAGGGCAGAGGGTGAACATTTTCTCAGTAGCTATGACATACAAAGCATTGTGATTTACAAATTTTACCTTATTTAATCTTACAATAACTCTAGGAGGTAAACACTATTATTCCTATTTAATAAGTGAAAGAAAAACAAGGCTCAGAAAAATTAAGATCCCTGAGAACTTTCCAATGGATTCTCAAGGTCAAAACTATTTTTATAACAACAGTAAGGAGATATTTAACCTCTCACTTTTATTCGCTCACAAAAGAACACTGGAGTCTTCAGCGACTACATGACAGACTGAATGCAGAAGCAGATGTGAGAACCCAGCTGTCCCTTTCTTCTATGCCAGTCATTAGCGATGTTCCAAAAATGTAAAACAATGTCACTCTTCTCACCAATTTTTTGTTTTAGTAAGTATAATTTTTAATTAAAATGTTATTTATATTAACATGTCATAGGCTTATTGTTGTCTTAATAAATTGATAAAAATATTTTAAACTCGCCGAAACCGGTTTGGCTCAGTAGATAGAGCGTCGGCCTGCGGACTGAAGGGTCCCAGGTTCGATTCCAGTCAAGGGCATGTACCGGGGTTGCGGGCACATCCCCAGTAGATGTGCAGGAGGCAGCGATCGATGCTTCTCTCTCATCAATGTTTCTGACTCTCTATCTCTCTCCCTTCCTCTCTGTAAAAAATCAATAAAATATATTTTTTAAAAAATAATAATAATATTTTAAACTCTCCTCAGCTTTAACTTCTAATATGATGCATATCAATAGATACAACTCATATAAACAAAAGCTCTTTGGGGTCCTCAATAATTTTTAAGAATATAAAGGGGTCATTGGACCAAATGCTGATCCAGAGAATGACTGGAGGCCTCCCAGCGATAGCTTTCGCCAGATCATTCTATACAAATGATCAAAATGCAGGGATGAATTATGAGAAACAAATCAAAACCACATAAAGTACTGTAGCTTCCTAATGCAAGTGACAGATGTAATTCAATAGCAAATAGATTTTACACACAATGAGGCTATCACTTTTGAAGTTACCAGAAGAGAAAAACCTCTCTCCAATACATGCAATAGACAAGGAAAGCAAAGTTTCTCTGTGGTAGCGCCTCGAAATTCTTCCACACTAATGCCCTGCCCTGATAATGGTTCACGTGCTCCTGCTGTCATTTATACAACCCAGTCTTCGGAAATAGCAAATAAGGGGCTCAATAACTTTTAAAAATAACTCCAAGGAAAATGTTTCCATAAGAGAAAGAACAATATTACAGCCCTCCCTCGTCTTTCCTAGTATTGAGTAACAGTAAGTGATACAATGCCTATGTTGCCAAGGAAGGAAAAGGAACACTAATTTTTCTAACCAGATTTTTATACACCAAGTTACTAAAGAAAACCTTCTCCAAGCAATCCAATTATCTATCAGCTGGGCATCCGAAAGAGTGAATACTTCCAAAAGCTTTCTAGGGACATGGGGGAAAAGCTAATTCACGAGTTATTTGGGTAAGAGATTTAAGCCAGACAAAGCAACAAAATTCTCCTTTCTTCTTCAAGCATATCTATTAATTTTATAGTCTCAAAAGTACATCTTTTATCTTAAAAATAAGTTATTTTGTAGTAGCAATTCATCTTTATGCAATATATTAGCAATTTATGGACAACAGAAAGATTACTGAACCTAATTTAGTTAATAGATCTTTTATTCTCACAGAATAGTGGTTCAAATGATAATTTATAGTATGTCAAAACCAAACTCTTTATTATGTATTTTAAAAAATAATAGGATAGTACAGATAGAAAGAACAAACAAGAGAAGCAGTGACGATACTTACAAATTTTATCTTGTGAATTCTTCCTTGTGCTGTATCCTGGACCAAGATCTGGAAACCCGCCAACATTTTCAAAACAGAACTTCTTATTAATATAGAGAAAAAGGAGCAGCATCAAGATAATAAACACCCCAACCGCTGACAAAAATCCAACTGCCTCTGGAGATACTAGAGAGAGAAAAGTCACAGCTGTCAGCATTCACTCCTCTTTAACCACAAATAAGGAAACCCCCATAGAAATGTCAGATTACTGTCTTTTTAAAATTATATTTTAAACTGTCATAGTTCACAAGAGTTTAGTTTATAAGAAAGACAAACTGCACAGTTTAACAAGTTATTCGATTCACTCAAGAAAATGTATTCAACTCTTCTAAAAGTTTCCCTATAAATGACGTTAGGACAATCTTAAAAGACAAGTCTTCAAACTTGGCGGTTTTACATTTAGTTCATTGAAGAGTATTCCAAAAATTTTAACACAAGAATTACAAAAACTATTTCCCATGCACGAGTATATTACTTAATCAAATTTGTGAGAATGTATATCATTACTCATATCTCTAAAAGCTTCAAAGGCCCTTTTTTATTAAATAAACTCTGGACTTAACCTGACATTCAAAGCCCCAGCCTCTCTTTTCAATATTTTACTCCAATCAAATGGTCCCACTAATTGTCTCAGAATCAGGTGCATGCATTACTATACACCTTGTTGTTGCTCTCTCTCTTCCCGTTGCTGTAATGAGCCAGTCTCCTCCCTACCATCTCCCCCTCTACCATGTCCCACTCATCCATTCAACCAACCAATATTTTTGGAGCAGCAGCCATACACCAAGCATTATCATATACGCAGTTTCTGTCTGCCATGAACAGTCTGATGAAAGCAGTTACAACATGGCATAATAAAGGCTATGACTTGGGGGAGGGGGCAGGGGGAGGGACTATGAGACCCATAGAAACACTTGATCCAGAGCTGAAAAATCAGGAAGCTTTTCTGAACGTTACGACTTCTATGATTATATTTTAAGAATTAGTAAGAAGTAGCTGAGTTAACACTATTCCAGGCAAAAGAAACAGCATGTGCAAAGGTGCAGAGACGGGAGATCATCGTATATTCTAGAAACTTAGTAAAACTTTGTTATGATGAACCCCCAGATTCTCAAGAAGATCTGATCTCAAAAGGACGCATGAAATCATTTTGGAGATTTTGTAGCATGAAAACAGACAAAATCTCCAACTTCTCCAATCCTCAGCAACCCCTCTTTCCTTTCAACATCTGCCTTATTTGTCACTTCACCAATCATTTGGAGTTAACAAGAACTAAATTTTTGTAGCCCCAGTGCTTTAAATATAATACTCAAGTATCAACTGAGAATAAATCCTAAGCCTCAAATACCCTCTCCAGCCTACAACCTGCCTTCTTACTCCACTGCTCAAGTAGCAGCTAAAATGTCATCTCCTCCAAGATTCTTTTCTTAATCGGAAGAGCCTTGACCATTAGCATCCAACTCACTTGTTTAAAGTGAAGTCACCAACCAGCCAGTGATGAGTGCTCTAAACTCCTAGATTTTCATTCCTTGTGAAAGCCAGACATCCAGGTGTAGAACCGATATGACACTGCACCTGTTCACAGCGGGGTCAACAGTGTTGTGACAGAGGGTGGAGCAGAGAGTGGTACTGTCAGGGAGGCACTGAGAGTGAGTGGAGGAGGGGACAGGAACGGGGGGAAGTGCTCTATGAATATCAGGCTGATGCTGAGGAACAGCTCTTGCTACTAGAACCAAGAAGACAGCTATGTCCTGCCCCTCTCTCTTTCAGGCTGAAGAATAGACAGAAAGAAAATAATAATTTAATAGAAAGATCTAAGCTAGATGAAAAAAGCAGTGGTATGCACCAAGCCGAAAGGTTGAGATAACAATGAAAACAGAAGAATCATCAGCAGGATTTCTAAAAGCCAGGAAGGTCAGAAGCAAGACAGAGTCTGGTATGAAAGGGCAAAATGCTTACTATAGTTTATGAAGAAGCAAAACACGCAATATCCTTATATTCACTATTACACCGTAAACAGCAAATATGTACAGGCGCTCCCCTCTCCCCCAGGCCCAAAACTCACTCAGAAATTTGATGCCTTAAGTGAACACACAGGGTTAGATAATATATAGTCTGAAAACCTCCCATTTCTTAGAAAACTAAATGAGAGAGGAAACATAGTTCATTTCACTTAAGAAAGCTATTGCTAACAAAAATAGCAATAAACACATACAGCATGCACTGTTGTAAACACGTTACATATATTAACTCTTTTCATCTTCACAATTATGCTATTATTATTCCCACTATAAATTGTGATACAAAGATATAAACAATGTGCCCAGCCAGTAAGTAGAAGAGTCAGAGTCTGGCCCCAGAGTCTGTTTTCAACTATTTCTCATCATTTTCCTTCTCTCCTTCCCTTCCTGCCTCAATCCTTCTTTCTGTGTTCCTCTTTCATCTCCCTCCTTCCCATATTTAAATTTAACCTAGGGGGAAAGATCAACTATAAACTAGTATGACAGAAGTACTAGAGGTATGAATATAAAGTATTACTGGAACACAAAGAAGAACTACTACTTGGGGAAGTAACGAACACTTCAGAGAGGAAATGACACTGGAGCAGGGCATGAAAAATTAACAGAGTGCTATTAAACAGTAAAAGGGCAGATGAAAGAGCGTGGTCAGAGCCATAGAGACAATGCGCGCGCGTTCTCCAAGCACTAATGGGGCGCTGACACGGCTCTCTTGGCTACCTCTGTATTTTCAAAGCACCTAGCACACTGCCACGTAGCTGACATTAAATAAACAACTACAAGTGAATGAATGTTTGTTCAGGAGAGAGAAAAATATACCGGCCGCGCTGTGACTGCAGATGAAAGCAAGTTCTGAAACGTCCAAAAACCTTCAGTATCATCCTAAATCTTTTATACTTGTTGAACTGTTTTCCTTGAAACAATTAGAAAACTGAAATGCAGTAGCAAGTGAATGGAGGTTTGGGGTTTTTTTTAATGTTTTTTTTTTTGCTTCCCCCCAAAAAAATTGGGAGAGAGAGAGATAAAATATGAGTCCTTACATCAAGGGGTAGCAGTGACACAGAGAAGTGAATCCCAGTCTTTGTTCCAGGAAACGGGTAATAACCCAACGCAAAGAGTGTGGGTGAAGGGAAGGTTAGGATAATTCTAACGTTTCCAGCTTAAGTGAATGGTAACACTATTAACCAAATGAAAAAGTATAAGGAAGGCATGTGGTTTAGGGAACGGGGCTAAAGAGGGACGGAGGAGAGAGGTAGACAATGAATTCAGTGCTTGACACGTTACATGAGAAAGGTCAGCAGAATGTTTCCGGGTGGATGCCTGGGAAAGAGAAGGAAATAGCCTAGTGCTCTGGGGAGGCTCAGGTCACGTAGAAACCATGTGGGAGTGTTCCCTTTGCTCATCCTAGTCCATGTGAAGGACTCCACTGACTCAATACAGCCCAAGGGCACACGACAGTAACAGGCTTTGTTAATGGTAAATCTCTTACTTCACACATTTTTAGATAAATACATACGGTGACACTGGACAAATTAACACAAAATCTTTTCCCACTAGGAAAAGGAGAAAGATGTCTAATGTAAATATACTACTCACACAACTCCCATTTTATCCATTGTCTGACCAAAATGTCCATTTTCTACATTCACTGAAAAATTTTATACACTTAAAATTTTAAAATGATATGGTTGTAGATAAGAAATAAATAACATATTTTCTAACAGAAAGTATTAAAAAGCTTCAGACTTCTCTTTTCATCCTTATCTCAGGATTAGAATAATATTTATTTCAAATGACATGATGCCAGAAGTTGGCCAGTTACAGTTCTGAGTGTGAAAACATTGGATAAATGCCACTTGTACATCAAACTGCAATAGAAATACACTAAAGTTAAAGACATGAATGCTATTACCCTATCAAAAAATTGAAATTTACTAACTCAGATCTCAATAATATAAAATATATTTTCACCCAGAATAAGAGGGAAATTTGCCGCCAAAATTTTATTTCTATTATGAATCTGCTTATGCAGCATAAACATTTCTAAGATTCTGGTTAATCTACCTACACATAAACCTACTTTTTTTCAAACATTCTAGATTATCCACTGCAAACAAGTAAATTATATTTTAAGATGCACACATAATACCTCTTAAGGAGGATCTTCAAAAATCTCTACCGGCACACAGCCACAACCAAGTGTATAGATATGGGCATTGAAGTTCAGAAAAAAATATAATTTTTGAGTTCTTAAAATTATTTTTCAGTGACAGAATCTTGATTTGAATGCAGGCACACTGACTTCTGAACCCTGAACGTTAGATATTAACCCCTATTGCTTCCTATTTGCCAGGCACTGTTAAACTCTGTTCCAGTTTAAGCTTTAATGCTGAAAACCATTTTATGATAGTTAAGTACCATACATTATCTTAGACTAGATCAGCAAACTGAGGCCCAGAGAGTAGTTAGCTTGTCTAAGGTCACAAATCTAGGAAATGGTAGAACCTGGATTTGAACCCAGACATTCTGCCTTCAGAGCCCATGGTCCCAAACACCAAGCAACACTGCTTCCTTATCTGCCAACCTGCAATGTAAAAAGGGAAAGCTGTGTGATCAAAGTGATATGGCTTACTGCATATATTCTGAGAACGTATTTTATGGTTTACCTTTTAAATATGTCAAAAGGTAGCAAATGATTTCAACTTTCTCAAAATAGCTATATAAGTTATAAAACTGGAATCATAATTTTTATATTCAAGATACTTTTCAAAATATTCTAAAATTAATTTTTAGCACTATGCTTAGAAACTCAATCAATGTCACGTTAATATGTAATATAGTATGTTTGAAAAGTTGATAAAAGTTTAAAAACTAAAAGTATTCTATAGAATAGTAAGCAGATGTTCATTAGTAATGCTCAACAAAAATATAGATAAGGTTTCTGTGAGCTATATGATCCTGAATATGAAGAGTAAAAAAAGTACCAGATATAATAATGTCACCAGAAAATAACAAAAAGTTTAGCTTCTCAAAGGTTAATGATTATTTATGTTCTGTATACTTACTGGCTTTAGTTGTTATCTTTACTATATATTTACAAATATATATAGATATATACATATATATGCAAAAGATAATTTATAAAAATATCATTTTTGTCAAAAATTCAAGCTTCAATAAAATTCATTTGGCCATGACAAAGAAAAAAAGAAAATGACAAAATAATAGTCTTACAAAATAAAAGCAAGAGCAAATCCACTCGACTTGAAAGTATTGCAGAATTCACCTAAATTCTAGTTGGCATTTTATCACAAAAAACATTTTCTAGGAAAGTTTATTTTAAAAAAATACTAGGATATACATAAGTATAAGGGAAATACTTATCAAGCCAACATATTTTCAATATTAATTTATTTGTATAATACTCTTCTCCCAATAAAACATTTTTATCCAAACAAATCATACATTGTAAAACAAATTTTACAAAACTATTCTGCCAATTATATTTTAAATGCAAATTTAAATAAAAAGTACCTATGCCTCTTATAGTTCTTTAAAAAAGAAGGATAAAAAGAAACAACTTACAATTTGCATTATAAGGTCTGTATCGCTGATTTGTCCTGCTGGGCATGAAACACTAGTCCTCCAACTACATGTCACGGAGGCTTTAATAATTCATTTAATAGATGCAATTCTATCTCTTGAACAAAATGTGAACTATGTAAGAAGTCAGCTTTCATTTAAAAGAAAACAAAACACTTTCCATTTAATAAGCCCTAAATATTTTTTCTAATCAGAAAAATTCCACAATGTGTTTTGCTCAGGTTTGAACAGAAAATAGAGAATTTATCAGTATTTTCATGAAACAATGTAGAAATATAAGATCAATTTACTATGTTTAAACTTCCTTTTGTAACATCTCAGCTACCTGCATAAATAAAATCTCTCTTGCAACCAAAGAACGTATATGCATGCATATTAGTATAACCAATGGACACTGACACTGGGGAAGTGGGGGTTTGCCCGGGGTGGGAATGGGGGGGGGGACGGAGGGAGGTGTCAATTGGGGAAAAAGGAGACATATGTAAAACTGTAGACAATAAAAATTTAAAAAATAACTATAAAGAAAAACAATAAAATCTCTCTTGAAATTTTTATATTATGATACAAATAATGCAAAGCTGGAAGACGGCATATAATCAAAGAAAGGAATATAATAATATATAACTATTAACTTGGTTTTATGTTTAAAAAATCCGTGGGGGAAAAGGCGATTATTCAGAAGTGATATAATTCCTTGCTGAGTAACTCACAGGGACAACAGAGGGGTAGGCACAGATGGCAGTGAGGCCTAGGATCCTAGAAACAAAACTGGCCTCTGGAAAAAGTGACCTGACAACGTTGATAAAATAAATTCTACCCAATTTGTTCGAAATGTCAAACCACATAGAATATTTCTTTTAAGCACCATGTAATAAATTAAAGCTTCATTCAATGTCATGATAGCAAAAAAAAAATCCTAAATCAATGTTAAAATTTTTGTTATTCAGTGGTAATATTTTAGATATTAGCCCCTTAGCAGATATATGGTCTGCAAGTATTTTCTCCCCTTACATAGGTTGCCTTTGCACTCTGTTGATTGTTTCCTTTGCTGTGCAGAAGCTTTTTAGTTTAATGCAATCCCACTTGTTTATTTTTGCTTTCATTAGCTTGTTTTTTATGTCATATATATATAAAAAAAAAATCCTCCCCCAGACCAATGTCAAGTTTCTTCCCTATGTTTTCTTCTAGTAGTTTTACATTTTCATGTCTTACATTTAAGTCTTTAATCCATTTTGAGTTGATTTGTTATATGGTTGTAAAATAAAGGCCCCAGTTCACTTTTCTGCCTGTAGATATCCAGTTTTCCCAACACCATTACTGAAAAGACTGTCCTCTCCCTCGTGTATTCTTGGCACCCTTGTTGAAGAACAGCTGACTGTAGATACATGGACTTAGTTCTGGGCTCTCTATTTTTTCCACTGGTATATATCTCGGAAAGAGGAAGATTCTAGAATGAGAAAGAGCAAGGGCAAAGCGAAAGGGTAGGAGAATATTTATAGCAAAAAGGCCCAGAGACAACAGATAATGGCACAGTAAGGGGATAGAATAAAAGATGTAAAGTGTTGAGAGAAAAAGCTGGATAGCAGGCAAGGACAAAACCAGGAAAGTCCTTGGAAAAATGGACTTTGAATTTTATCCTGAAGGCAAAGAGGACTCAATAAAGTATTTTAAACATGGAAGTGCTAAGGTCACTCTGGTAGATATAAGGTTGGGAATGGAGAACTAGACCTCAGGCTGTCTCCTATATACAAGCTAGTAAAGGTATAAACACATATCCTGGATTAATCTTAAAAATGCTTTTTCTGTACTTGCTTCATTGATGCTTCTATTTCCAACAATAGAAACCTTCCAATCCATGACATCCTATCACAATCACCTAACAACACATAAATGACTTAGTGATTTTGTGAACATATTTAAAAAGTTGTAGATATTTTTTAAGAAAACGTGGCAGTTATATGAGAAAATATTAGTCCACGTTATCAAAATACCGACGTTCAATTCTCTAGAAAAACACGTGAAACCACGAAGCAACCTTTATGTCTCAGAAAAATATGTCAAGATAACTTACTAATTGCCTTCCATGAAAGAATGACTAATTATTTAGACAAGGAAAACATATGATGTCTAACTTCCCAAACAAATCTCACCATTTTCTCTAAAATGAAACTTCAGTTTAGTCAACAAATTTACAGATAGGATGAGATTCCAGATTAAGATTTGAAAGCCCAAGTAAGTCAGGAGGCTTTATGGCAGCCCTACCACATAAGATCTCTCAGACACACACTGGTACACAACCGGTTTTGGTTTTTTTGCCTGTACCAACCTCGTTGCCCAACCAATATTTGCCTATTGGTGACTAGGACTAATGCTAAAGAGGCCATTCAAGTCACTCCCTCCCTAGCTGAATATTCTCTTTTTCTGGCCCAGCAACTTGAGTCAGGAAACAGCAAATAGTTGTGTAGGTGACTGGGTGCTGAAATATATACAGGTATGAGACAGCATAGGACCCTGGGCCTGGGATCCCCAGGACACTGGATAAAACCCCCACAGAGCTGGAGCCACCCAGCAGCCCCTATCCTGATCCCAAAGAAGTCAGATGGCTAGAAACACTGATAAGTCAGCCACAAGAATGTCATCGCTCCTCTACTTCCTGTTCAAAAAAAAAAAAAAAAAGCAAAATTTTATCTCCCTTCTAACTGCCTGCTTCTCCAACCCCCATGTGGAAAATTCCACGCGTGAACCTGCTTGGTCCCCAGCTTATAAGAACAGCCCGCAGAGCCAGCCCCCAGGCCAGTTCAGAGGACCCTCCTTTCCTCCATGCTGTCTCCCTTGTATTCGAGCATAAGCTTAATAAAATCTGTCTGGAAATTTCTCTGGGATTTCCTCTCAATTTCTATCTTGGGGAACCCCAAATCCCCAAACGCCAGTAACGGATAGATGATAGGTAGGTAGGTAGGTAGATAGAATGAATATACACAAAAGAATGTACAATTACATCTAAAACACAATGCCTCATAACCAGCTTAAAGAAAGTCACTCTATGCACTGCTACCTGATACCTTTACCAATGACCTGGATGAAGGAATTGAGAATATGTTATTAATTTTGTAAAGGGTCCTAGGAACACTAGGTTGAGCATGGTTGCTAATTCATTAAAAGAAAGGTGTAAACATAAGGGACCTCAATATATTAAAGGAATAATAACATCAAAATAAAACTAAGTTCAATATGGATAATTTCACGTTACTATTCCACCAGGGCCCCAATACTAAGAAAGGTTAATGAAAATGTTGGCTTAGTAGAATGTGTCACGAAAAAATAAAAAATAAATAATGGTATGACAAAAGTCAAGCAGAAATCAGCAGTATAAAGTTTCTGACAGGTGAAAACTAAGCCTTCTATTTCGCTCACAGATTCTTATTAAAGCAGTATGGTCTCCAATTTCAAAATAAAACTGAGAACATTAAAAAACTCAGAGAAACAGAAACAAATTCACAAAGCATATGTTAAAAGGTCTAATGCAAAGGGTGAAATTAATTTATACTATAGGAGAAATGACAAAAAGGTATGTATCTAAGGTTTAGTATACACAGACCACATAATATAGAACTCTCAGATTAGAAATATAGAAAATGACCTGTAATGATATCCAAAACATTAGTTACAGAAATACTGTGGGGATTAAGAATGGAAAAAGGCTATCAAGAAAGGCTGTAAGAGCATAAAATTTGGAGGACTGAATTAACAATTTGCTTGAGAGAAAGACTAAGAGGTTCTATTTAAACAAGTCCCAAATGGCTAAAGTTACTGTCATAAAAATGTTTAGAAAGTTCATATTCATAAAGGAATTTTGAGAATTTTCAAATCAGCAAATAAATTAATGGTAATCATTATAATTGCATAAAAACACTAAAGTACATCCAGTAATTCAGAAGGGTTTTTTTTATTAATTAAACAATGGATTTGGAGATTTCACAATAAGAAATCAAAAGAAACAAAAAGCAAATAAAAAAAACATGTCAATGAAACTGACTATAAAGGAAAAATGCATTAACAACATAAACTGATACTTGTAAGAATTTGGAAATCTCTATATATAAACGGCTAAAGTGACCAACTGTCGTCCGTCCGACTGGCCGGTACATATGACACACAACATTGACTAGTGCATGCTCTCGCTGGCGCCAATCGCACGTGACTGACGGACCGGTACATGTGACGGGCACTGGCAATTTAAAAATAAACGTTTACTGCACGAATCTTTCTTGTAATTAATTTCCTTTCAATGTGCACACGTCCATGCACCGGGCCACTAGTATTTAATAACTTGTAGAGGGAAAGTGGTTTGGATGCCATGGTAAAACAGAAATAGGGTAGAGATACAGTATCATCCCCTTTATAAAAACTTTTCGAATACTATTAAGCGTAATTTTTGTTTTGCAATTTGGAATAAGTGCTGCTGGGAGCTTGATCTTGCTCAGTAAAGTTTGTCTTTGCTAGCACGAGCAAGACCTAAAGGCCAGGTCAGTCTATTACAACTCCAACCACTAATTTAAAGAGAGGCTATCAACTCCTCCTGTCTCATACTTCCTTCTTTTTTTAAGCCTCTCCTCCTCAGTTTCCTCTAAATTCAGGTGGGTGGCAGCCAAACCTCTCTAAATCTTTTGAAAATTATTTCCATGTTTTTTGCTCCCTCTGGACACCCAAAGACATATATCCTTCCACTTAGCCTCAACTTCAAAGCACTGACACGTTCCTAAAGGAAGAAACATTTCTGAGAACTACAGTTCTATTAATTTTGATGCTTATTAAAGCGACAAGTCGCTATCTTCTGGTTAAAATAGTGACTGAGGTGAAATATTAATGAAGTTTGGAACATTCTCCTTCTAGGTCTTTTAGAGTGAAAAGACCAAAAGATGAAGGGATGGGAGTGTACCACTTAAAGGGTGTGTGTCACGTAACAACAGGAATATGTTCTGAGGAATGTCCTAGGCGAGTTCGTTGTTGTACGAACATCATCGAGTGCACTTATCCTAGCCTAGGCTACAAGCCTGTACAGTGTGTTACACACAAAACAACAGACTAAATCAAGCACAAGAGGAAATGGTGCCATCAAGAGACATAGCAAATACAGGATGTCTAAGTCTGCTACCAGGGCAACATGGCATATTGTGCCATAGCAAACTTTTTTTAAGTAAGAGCTACTCTTACAGAACAATAAAAAGTAGAGTATAGTAATACACATGTTACAGTGTAATGAAGCAGCTAGGAAAATTCCAGGGCAAGAGGAATAGGGAAACTGAGACAGGAAAGTTAAAACAAGGCCAAACAGTGTGGGCAATCTGCAGCAGGCTTGTAAATAACCAGCCATTATCTTCCCCAGCAGAGGACACAGCAAATGGTTAAAAGCCTCCCTCAGGAGGGAATGCAGGAAACCAGGGTGGGGAGGGGAAAGGAAAAAAGGGCAGTTTTATTCCGTAAACAAAGAAGCCAGCAGCCTCAAGGTTTGGCAAGATAACATTGCCAGGTGCTCCTCGTGAATTCTGGGAAGGCCACAAGAAAGTAAAAAGGGGCCTGGAGAATGAATCTGAACCAAAAACTTCAGCAGAGGAATTCTGAAACCTATAGGCAGGAGGATAGACATGTAACGCCTCACACCCCCACCCAACTTGCTCTTCAGAGTAGCTGGGAGCCCGTCTGCCCTGCGTAAGCCAGATGTATAGATTGGCTTGCCTCACTTCTTTAATAAATTTGCTTGCTTTCATGGCTTTAATAAAATTGGCTTCATCACAATGCAATCCTCTGGAATTTTCTCTTTTAAATTCATTTGTATGAAAGACAAGAATCGAGGTTGGGGACAGTGCTCTCCCTCCCACTCCGGGGGCTGTCTGAGAACGCCTCACTGGTGTCTGTGAGAGGTGCCTGTAACACGTAATCCAGAACAGCCATTTGTTATCATTATCGAGTATTATATACTGTACATAATTACCTGTGCCACACTTTTCTATGACTAACAGAGCAGATTTGTTTATACCAGCATCACCACAAACACGTGAGTAACGTCTTGCACTACGGCATTAAGGCGGCTACATCACTAGGCAACAGTTATGGAACCACTTACAGGTGGTCCCTTGTAGAGCAAAATGTCATCATGTAGTACATGAGTATATAGCACCATAATAATTCCTTTGAATGTTTCATATGCAAATAGTGTCTTAGAGTTAAAAGAAGGGAATCAGAGCCCCTCAAAATCATTGTTAAAAAAATAGAAATAGCCCTGACAGGTGTGGCTCGGTTGGTTGGAGCGTCATCCCATACATCAGAAGGTGGTGGATTCAATTCCTGGTCAGGGCACATAGCCAGGCCCTGAACCTGCAAATAGGGGAGGCAAATAGGGTTGGGAGGCAAACAATCAATGTTTCTCTCCCTCGCTCTCAAATCAACAGAAGCATGACCTTGGGTGAGGATTTAAAAAAAAAAAAAAAGCTTTTACAACTGTCCAAGATACATTGCTGAGGACTTCCTACGAATCGGGAATGAAAATGTCTAAGACAGAGTAGCTAATTTATAAAAAGTATTATGTTTCCAATATGTCCCAGGCTCTTTGCAAAGAAGAAACTCCAGGTTTCCCCACATACTAACTGAACTGCCCTTCTCTGCCTCCCTTCTCTCTTCACTCAATCTTGCCGATTTGAATCTCTTACCTTTTGGGATCCTGATCAGGTGTGGATTCCTCCAGAAAGCCTTCTCGGACTTGACTGGATGAGTAAGAGACCTTAACTGTATGCCCTCATGGTGCCCTGACATGCCTCTTTCACAGGACTTACCACAATGGATCAAAACTGCCATTTACTTATCTGTCTCCTTCGTAAGACAGCTCCATGGAGGCAGGCCTCCCCGTGCATCT
>NW_005871113.1:5715971-5740364 GCF_000147115.1 Myotis lucifugus
GGGAATCACTTGTTTCATAAAAAAAAAAATCATATCTGTGCTCAAAAATTTCATATTCAGGCACTTACAAATCCTAACTGCTGAGAAGGATCATGTAATGGTCTAAAAGGAGCTAGTTGTTTAATTTTTATTGATTGAGTGGTTTTAGAGAGGAAGGGAGGGAGAGAGGGAGGATGGGAAGAGAGAAGAAGGGAGGGAGTGGGAGAGAGACAAATCAATTTATTGCTCCACTCATTTATGCATTCATTGGTTGATTCAAAAGTCAAAAACTTATCAAGGTCTAGAGGACCTACATGAGAAAATAAACGAATATAGGCACAGAGGTAATAGATTCAAGTGGGGAGATATAGGAACAACTTTTAAAACTTACACTGGAGAAAACTTTTAAAATTGCAGAAATGTTAACAGTATGTGAAATCGGGACATTCATCTTCCTGGTATTAGAGCAGCTAAAATAGTAATTAAAACGTTGCTTGGTGAGCACAAAAATAGTAACCTGTCTGGTGATGCTGTATGAGACATCAAGAATTATTTTAAAACTGGAATTAAAAAGAGGGGGTGTGGGCACAGGATACACAATAGACCAATCGCACAGATTAGAGAGGCCAGAAATAGACACATGCACATGTGGATTCTGATATATGACAACGATGGCTGGAGAGAAATCATCTTTTCAATAGACTGTGCTGGGGAAATCAGGAAGATGAGGGGAAAATGAATCTACATACAAATCAACTCCAGGTGTTCAAAAAGTCGTAAT
This sequence comes from Myotis lucifugus, assembly GCF_000147115.1. Taxonomy (NCBI): domain Eukaryota; kingdom Metazoa; phylum Chordata; class Mammalia; order Chiroptera; family Vespertilionidae; genus Myotis; species Myotis lucifugus. The sequence continues at coordinate 5,716,732 of NW_005871113.1, forward strand.
GAGGTTTCACTAAACCACATATTAAAGAATATATTAACAAATTGTAATTAAGTAGTACAGTATTTAAAAGATAGAACAATGAAACAATATAAAAATAATCCACTATACATAGTAAATTGGTATAGGATAAATTTCAAATCTATAGAAAAAATAAAATTTGCTGGCTATTCAATAAATAGTGTTATCATCCTGGGTATAAGGATAACACATGCTATGTTTCTTTTCTTTTTTTTAAAATATATTTTTATTGATTTCAGAGAGGAAGGAAGAGGGAGAGAGAGAGAGATAGAAACATCAATGATGAGAGAGGATCATTGATTGGCTGCCTCCTGCACGCCCCCCACTGGGGGTCGAGCCCACAACCCAGGCATGTGCCCTGACTGGAAATCGAACCATGACCTCCTGGTTCATAGGTTGATGCTCAACCACTGACCACGCTGGCTGGGTACACATGCTGTTTTTAATGTTTCCCAAATGTTTGCTAGTAAATTTATAATCCTTTAATATTCAGGAAAATATGTATTAACTATTTGAAAAAATTAAGTCCAATAAATTTTGATTTTAGATAAAATTTATAAACATGAAATAAAATAAAGAATCCATAAGTAGCCCTGACCGGATTGGCTCAGTGGATGGAGCGTCGGCCTGCAGACTGAAGGGTCCCAGGTTCGATTCCAGTCAAGGGCATGTACCTTGGTTGCGGGCACATCCCCAGTGGGGGGTGTGCAGGAGGAGCGCACTGACCACCAGGGGGCAGCTCCTGCGGGAGTGCACTGACCACCAGGGGGCAGCTCCTGCGTTAAGCATCTGTCCCCTGGTGGTCAGTGTGCATCATAGCAACTGGTAGTTCTGGTTATTCTGCCATAATGGTGGCTTAGGCTTTTATTATATAAGTATTGGAACCAAGAAGAGGAAACAAGAACTAAAAGTGATAGCCGTTTGCAAGGTTTGTAAACTTGACATGCTTCTTATACTGGTAACTGGTTTTCCATGCAAAATTTGTTGTGAATATAACCTAAAATATGTTAATTGCATATATATGCCTTTATCTGTGATGAAAATCAGACACTGATGTAGCTGAATTTTAAAAATACTATAAACTGAAAGAAAATATATGTTTATATATATATACATATATACACATACATACATACATACATACATATACCTTAGTGTTGGAATAAAATTGTACCTTGGACATTTAAAGCAAAGATTTCAGCGTTAAATTTAATCAGCATATAAACAAACTGCTAAGCATTGTGGCACTTACTAAACAGATTTTCATATTAGCCATTAGATGGCACCATATACCTACTAGTTAAGATAACTGTGCACTAATTTCCCCAATGTGCTTAAAAAGTATAACATTTAACTTTTAAGTAAATATGACATGCATTATCTGTTATCATTGTTAAAACTTAAGTTTTAAAGTGAAGAAATAGGTATAAGCAACTATATTTGTGTCACATTTCTGGAACATCACAATTTAAAATAAATAATCCCTTTCAGAAATCAAACTGGAATATTCTAAGCCAACTACTCAAAAGTTGAATGTCAGCTGGCTAAAAAAATGTTGTCCCTCAAGCTAACTCTGAGCCAAAAACGAATTGTCTACCTTCACAAATTATTAAACTTCTTTTCATTCATAAACCTACACTGACCTATCACAATTCCTATCCATTTTAAGTGTAGTTTCCCCGTCTTAAAATCCTCTGCTCCAGATTTTTGTATGGTCTCTTTACATACCAAAAATGACCCCATTCTGATAATCACTTTATCCAGTTAAGATAGAGTAACAGGGATTAAGATTTACCCTACCACCTGACAACACTAAGGCAATATAAAAAAACAATGGCACCAAAACACTAAGCATCAGCAAAGAAAAGGCACTGAGCACTGAGAAAGAAAAAAATGAGATTATTCTTTTCCAAGCTTACTGCCTGGAGGAAGTTTCCAAGCAACGGCACAGAGAGAAGGACCCACGCAGGGCCAGGGACCTAGCTCCCTGAGCTAAGGATATGCAGACCTGGAGCGCAGCTAAGGTCACATGGCTGAGCACCGGAGGACAAGGAGCTGGACACAGTGAGGACTCTGAACATCCGCACTGAGTAGTCTAAGAGCTGAGGAGTGCTGGGGCCGTTTATGAGCGGGAGCTCTCAGAGGCTGGGAAAAGAATCCCTCAAGAGAATTCGGGGGAAGAGTGATCTAAACTCACACGGGACAAGCAACAGGGCCTAGTCTCAAGATCCAAAATGAAAAACCTCAAACCTTATGGGGCACTGAGTACTAAGAAAGATCTCGTTCACAACAGAGAAAAAATTACTCCAGAGTAAACCTAGGAATGGTCCCACCTAACGTTTCAAAAGACCAAAAACAACAACAACAAAATCTGACCCTACGTAACAAGCGTTTACCCAGGTCCCAGTGGGCAACTTTCCCAAGATTGTTGTGGCCTCTGACCTCAGGGGCCTTGCCAGTGCCACACCTCTCCCGTGTGTTCTATTCTGAGACCTCAGTCCCAGAAGTGGGACTTGGCAACCCTCCTGTGTGGCCCCTTCCCACCTGAACCCCCAGGACTGTTTCTGATGACCTGGACATTCGACAAGAGAGGCTCTGGACAGCGGCCCTGCTGGAGTTTGGGGCTGTTACTCAGGGCCCTGGAGATGACCGGTCAGCCTAGATCTTTCCAGCCCTGCTGTGGAGCTGTCAGCCACAGAGGGATGACGCTCAGGTTTCCTGGGAGTCCTGAGGGGAAGCCCATCACGCACACAGGCCCCCCATCCTGACTGCAAGCTGCTGTGCCGTGATCAGATCCCCTGTGCTGTTCCTCCCAAGACTGCAGCCCACACCAGCTTTCTAAATGAGATTCCTGCTGGTTAAGACTTTGGGTTCCACTTGTTTCCTTGGAGATGTTTGTACATTAAAGAGCGTAATGTACATTAAAGTATTTGAGTTGGGACTAAAAATAAAATAAAAGTAATTATAACAGTAAATTTTACATTATGTATATTTTACCACAAAAATGAGAGGGGAGATAATCAATGCTTTAAACCCAAAATAATAATAATGTAATGAAAAATTCTATGTAGAGATAAATCATATGATAACAACAGCACAAAGGCTGGGATGGGAGGAATAGAAATATATACAGAGTTAAGGTTTTTGTACTACATATGAGGTAGTAAAATTTCACATTAATCTTAAACTGATAAGAATATGTATACCATGAATCATAAAGTCACTAAAATAATATAAAAAATTATCACAAACTAAAAGTTAGATACAGTGGAAGAATAAAAAATACTTATTCCACGAGAAGACAAATAAAAACAAAAGAGGGAAAAATGAGACAAACAGAAAACAAATAGCAAAATGCTAGATCTTTAAAGTCAACCATTAAAAAAAGCGTATTAAGTATAAATGTCTCAACATTTCAATTAAAAAGGAGAAACTGTGAGGCAATAAAAATGCCAGATCTAGCCCTGGCCAGGTAGGTCAGTAGGTTAGAGCATAGTCTCAATACACCAAGGATGTAGGTTTGATCCCTGGTCAGGGCACATACAAGACTCAACCAATAAATGAATGCCTAAGTAAGTAGAACAACAAATCAATATTTCTCTCCCTCCCTCCTTCTAAAATCAATTTTTAAAAAATTTAAATGCCAGATCTAACTACAAGGAATCTAATTTAAATATAAAGTTTATAACAAAGAGTTTAAAAAGTAAAATGACAGAAAAATATACCATCTACACTAATAAAAGAGAAACATGCAAAATGACCGTCCCTCCACTACGCCCACCAGCCAATCAGAGTGATATGTAAATTAACCCAACAAAGATGGCGGAGAGCAAAGACTGAAGACAGCGTAGAAGGAAGCCAAGCGCTGCAGAAGGGAGTGAAGCAGTGGAGAAGGGAACGGAGCTGAGGCAGCGGACACTGGAGGGAGCGAGGCAGCAGAGACGGGAGGGAGTAAAGTGGTGGAGATGGGAGGGAGCAAGGCAGCTCCCTTCTCTGCTTCGCTCCGGCCTCAGGAAGCCCTATTCTTGCAGGAATCTTCCTTCAACGGGCCTCTAGTGATAATAATAAAAGAAAACTGAAACAGCTATACTTTATTGATATCAGATAAAGTACATTTCAAAGCAAAAACATCAGATAAAAAGGTCATTTCGTTATGATAAAGGGATAAATTCACCAGAAGGACATACAATTCTAAATGTTTATAACACAGTTTCAATATACTAGTAGGTGAAACAACACAGTTTCAATATAGGTGAAATAATAAACTGCTAAGGAACAGACAAATCCACAATTATCATAGGAACATTCAGCACCCCTCTCAATAATTGATAGAACAAACAGAAAATCATTAAGGACACAAAAGAATGGAACACTATTAATCAACTTGACATAACTGACATTTATAAAACACTCCACCCAACAGCAGAATAAACTTTCTATTCCAGTGCACACAAATATTTATCAAGATACACCAGATTCTGAGTCATAAAAAATTCTCAATAAATTTTAAAAGGTTCAGGTCATTATGTATATTTTCTAACCATGATGAAATTTAATTAGACATCAAACTCACAAATATAACTGGAAAATAACCAAATATTTATAAAGTAAAAATACATTTCTAAATAACCCACAAGTCAAAGAAGGAAGAAAATGATAACACAAGAGATTTTGTGTGATGCAGCCAAAACAGTGCTTCAAGGAAATTTTATAGCACTGAATCTTATTTAAGAAAACAAGGTTTCAAATGATCCATCTTAAGAAACCAAAAAAGCATGAGCAAACAAAACCCAAAGTAAATAGGAGAGGAAATAAAGATTACAGAAGAAATCAATAACTAACAAAACAGATACATATTAGAGAAATATCAATGAACGCTACCTAGCTCTTTGAGAACACCAAGAAAACAGATAAATCTGAAGCTGGAATCATCAGTGGGAAAAGAGACAAGATAGAAATTACCAATAACAGGAATGAAAAGATTACATTACTATCAATATTAGTAGGATAAGAGAAATATTGTGGACAACTTCATGTCAATAAATCCAGCAACTTAGATGAAATGAACAAATTCCTTTAAAGACAAACAATCAGAGCTCACTCAAGAAGAAATAGATAACCTGAATAGTCCTATTAAAAAAACCAAATGTGTGCCCTGGCTGGTGTGGTTCAGTTGTTTGGGTGTCATCCCATGCACTGAGAGATCACTGGTTCAATTCCCAGTTAGGGCACATGCCCAGGGTTGTGGGCTCGATTGCCAGTAGAGAACGTTCAGGAGGCAGCTGATCAATGATCTCTCCCTTGCCCTTCTTCTCTAAAATCAATAAAAACATTTAAAAAAAAAAAAAATAAATGTGTAAATGTGAAGTTCAAAACCTTCCCACCAAGAAAACTCCAGATGTCTGTAACCTGGTGCAGCATACTATGAAAAACAGTATGGAGGTCCCTCAAAAAATTAAAAATAGAACTACTGTATGATCCAGCAATTTCACTTCTGGCTATTTATCTGAAGTAAACAAAAACACTAATTTGAAAAGATACATGCTCCCCATATTCACTGCATCATTATTTACAACAGCCAAAACATGGAAACAACCTGTCAACCTTAGGATGAATGAATGGATAAAATGTGGTGTAAACACACACACACACACACACACACACACACACACACACACACACACACACACACTGGAATATTACTAATGAACTCTTGCCATTTGCAACAACATGGATGAAGCTTGAGGGCATTATGCTAACTGAAAATTCAAACAGAAAGACGAATATCATTCGATGGCACTCATATACTCATATGTGGAATCTAAAAGAGCCAAACTCATAGAAACAGGAAATAGAATGGTAGTTGCCAGGGTATGAGGAAGGGTAATATGGGAAAATGTTAGTCAAAGGGTACAAACTTCCAGCTATAAGATGAGTAAGTTCTGGGGATCCAATAAACAACCTGATGACCATATAGCCAACCCGATGACCATATAGCCATATTGTTTTTTGTAGAACTAAAAAACAAAACACAAAACCCATCTCATAGAGAGAACATATTGGTGGTTTCCAGAGGCAGGAATAAGGGTGTGGAAACTGGGTAAAGGTAGTCAAAAGATACAAATTTCCAGTGATGAAATAAGTACCTCCTGGGGATGTAAAATGCAGCACGGTGACTATAATTAATGCTAAGAGAGTAAATCTTAAACATTCTTATAAAAAAAATGTGTACTATGTGTGGTAATGGATGTTAACTATACATACACACATACACAGGAATATTGTTGTGATAACCACTTCACAACATATTCACATATTCAATCATAAAGTTGTAACTAATATGATGTCATAATCTCTTATATCTCAATTCACAATGACAATGCTGATAAAGCTACAATAATCTAAACAGTTTGGTACTGGCAACAAGGCGGGCAAACAGATCAATGGTGCAGGACGGTGTACAAAAACACACCCATAAATATATGATCTACTGATTTCCTACAAAGGGAGAAAGACATTCCAATGGAAAAGGAATAGCCTTTTCAATAAACAATGCTGAAAACTGGATATCCATATGCAAAAAAGGTGATTTTTGTTCCATATGTCACATCATATATAAAAATTAATTCAGCCCTAACCGGTTTGGCTCAGTGGATAGAGCGTCGGCCTGCGGACTCAAGGGTCCCAGGTTCGATTCCGGTCAAGGGCATGTACCTTGGTTTCGGGCACATCCCCAATGGGGAGTGTGCAGGAGGCAGCTGATTGATGTTTCTCTCTCATCGATGTTTCTAGCTCTCTACCCCTCTCCCTTCCTCTCTGTAAAAAACCAATAAAATATATTTTTTTTAAATTAATTCAAAAAGGCTGTCTTCAAAACATGGCCTTTGTCATTAACCTTTGGTACAGAAAAGAGTTAGCATAGCAGGCCTAAGATTTATCCTTAGAAAAGCCGGCTTACAAGTTTGGCCCTTAGCTGGCTGGTGTCTGGGAACATGGCTCCCAAAGTGTTCCCCAGTCAACAATCAACTAGTAAGAGTGGTTCCCAGTGCCAAGACCACTGGTGTAGACCTATGATTTATGCAGAACCTCTGCTGCCCTTTGGGGAGTCTGGAATTTTCTACAATCTAGATAGAAGGTGTCTATGTGATCAGTCCCATAAAATAACCTTAGGCTCCGAGTCTTTCATGGGGTTCCTAACAGACAAAGAAGAACCATCGCATATGTGTCGCTGCATTTTTTTTCTTGTTGCTTTGGGAAGTATGTCCTCTGTGTGACCTCCTCATGTGAGGGAGAGAGCACAAGGAAGCCTGCACGTGAAGTCCCTCAGATTCTACCCATGTCTTTTTCCCTTATAATCCAACTGTATATCTTTATTACATCACTGTAATAAATCTTGGCCATGAGTAAAACCATAGTTGAACAACGCTGGGGTAAGTGATGCCAACATTGCCATGCAGTCAAAAATCCACCTATGACTTTTGAATTGCCCAAAACTTAACTACTGTCATCTCTCAGTATTGGCAGAGGATTGGTTCCAAACACTCCCAGATACCAAAATCCACAGATGCTCAGTCCCTTACATAAAACTAGAAGCCCAGTGCACGAATTCGTGCATGGGTGGGGTCCGGCCTGCCCCTGATTGGGGTGGAGGGAGCTGATTGGGCAGAGGGGCCTCGGGCAGTTGGTGGGCAGGCCCCACCCCCTGGTCGAACTCCCAGTTGAACTCCTGGTCAAACTCCCGGTTGAGGGGACAATTTGCATATTAGCCTTTTATTATATAGGATGGCATAGAGCAGTGCACACCGTCAGCCCTCCACATCAATGGGTTCTCAACCACAGACTGAAAACAGTGGTTTCGATCCTCGGTTGAATCTGTGAATGCAAAACCCAAGGGTAGAAGGGCCAACTGTATATTTATTGAAAAAAATTTGCATGTAAGTGAACCCACACAGTTCAAACCCACAGTTGGTTCAAGAGTCAACTGTATATACGAAGTCCCATGAGTCCTTCTAGCAAATCACCAAACATAGGAGTTGCTCCTGGGGACCCTCAACACCTTTTAACCCAAAATACATTAAATCAATACTATAGCATGCTGTATGATTTCCCTAACTAAACCATGCCTTCATTCATAGTCCTGGTTGGTTACGAAATATATATACACACACACACACACACACACACACACACACACATATATATATCTATCAGTGACTTCTTAATATGCAAAAAATAACTAGACATAAATAAAAAGTCCCATTCACAACAAAACAAATAAAATGCAATAAAAATAACAATAAGAAATATGCATGCCTATAAAATTCTACCGGGAGACATTAAGAGGAAATGGAGAAAGCTGCATGTTTCTGAATGGAAAAATAAATGTATTGAAGAATATAAGTTGATCCCATTAGGATTACTTTAGGGCAGTGGTTCTCAACCTTCTGGCCCTTTAAATACATTTCCTCATGTTGTGACCCCAACCATAAAATTATTTTCATTGCTACTTCATAACTGTAATGTTGCTACTGTTATGAATCGTAATGTAAATATCTGATATGCAGGATGGTCTTAGGCGACCCCTGTGAAAGGGTCTTTCGACCACCAAAGGGGTCGCGACCCACAGGTTGAGAACCGCTGCTTTAGGGAAAGGAAGTGTAACAAATTGTAGGAGGGGATACTTGACAAGGTGATTCCACGGTCATCTGGAAAAATAAGCATAAGAGAATAAATAGGAAATTTTAAAAATAAACATTAATCAAGAAGCCCTTTTCGGCGGGGGAAAAAAAAAAGGAGACATATGTAATACTCTTTGTAATAATTTAAGCAATAAAAAAAAATTATTAAAAAAAAAAAAGAAGCCCTTTTCTACCAGACAGTAAAAGCCACAATAAAAGCAATGTGCGAGTGATGCCAAAAGAGACGATCGGTAAAGAAAAAATACAGAAACTGACCCACATACGCATAATACTTTAGTACATGATACAGTGGCATTTTAAATTATCAAGGAAAGAATGAATTATTCAGTAACTGGTATTTGTATAACTGTCTAATCAGTTCAGATAAACATAAGGCTGGATCCTTCCTTCACAACGTAGACTGAAATACATTCCAAGTGAATTAAAGACTTAAATGTTTAACGATGCCCACATTTTACAGTAATTAGAGATTCACTGAGCTGAACTACCAATTCTTTTGGGAAATCATCTGCAAACCTAAGCCACATCACCAGACACATCCCTTTAACTTGGTGGATATATTTCCTTTTTTTTCTTTTCTTTTTGTGGATAAATTTCTTAAAGGTTTGTTTTGTTATCTAACTTTGGGGGTTGGAAGGTAGAAAAAATGAAGCATATTTCAGCTGATACACAGAAACTGTCCTCTGCAAATATTTTCCCTCCTCTTGAAAATGGTCATAGGCCAGCAGAAAGAGCCAGAAAATTAAATTTATTGATTAAAAAAAACCCTACCATATATTTTTAGATATGAAATTCATTTAAGTAAAGGGCAATATTAATCAGCATATATTTCACTCTTCTGTCTGGGTCTTAGGATGAAACAGGTCCATAAGAAAGAAATTCTCCCTTCTCCCCTACCCTGCTTCTAATGGAAAAAAAGGAGAGAAAAACCAACTAAACTGGTAATAGGAGTGAGTATTCTGTAAAATGCTTAGACTCTTATCATTGAAAGGGGCTGCAGGGATTGGTATGCAAATCATCCATTCTCTCAGGATAGTAACAGGAATCCATCGCTAATACTCTTCTCTCAAGTATTAAAAAAAGAAAGAAAAAGAAAAGAATCGGTAGATACACCCTGGACATCTCAGCTTCAGATCTATCCTGAGCAAAAGTATGCATGGACACTTCTCTTGGACCAAGGGCTGGGCAGTTAAGAACATTCTGGTCCTCTGTCCTAGGACCAATCAATGAACCTCCTTTTTCAGTGTCAGTTATCAGAGCACATGATACAGCTGAGTAACGCACATGGGCTAGAAATACTGAAACAGGCTTCAGCTTTCTGAAGTTCTTCCCCAGACATCATTCGGCAAAACACCGTAGTTTTATACTCACAAAATTCCAACTAATAACAGGCTGTTAGAAAAAGAAATAAATGGAGACGAGAGAAAATGGTACTTTTAGACATAAATATTTCAGAGGAAGGCAAAGTTGGTAAGGTCAGGACTGGCTCTCAGTGTCTTCATCATGACTTTGCTCTCCATTTTTATGACTGTTCCAGATGTTGTACGCCTGTCACCTTCACAGTACATTCTTTCCCCTTATCTCCTAAACTTCACCCACTCGCTCCCCTTCAGATGCTGAGGGTCTGCCTTTCTTAATGCTGATATATATAAATGTACAGCATTCTCAGTTTGGACTATAAAACTAAAAATAATGAGCATGAGTCAATGTGGTAGGCTCTTTTCCCTCTGAGCACACATCAACCTCTCATTAAGAAGTTCAAGGAAGCTGAGAATGAATCAAAGAAAATAGAGCTCCATGATATCCACCTTCTATTAAATTGTAAATGAAAGTGTCATTTTAATTATAGTAGTAAACGCTGTATTCTGTGTTACCATCAAGCAAGGCTCTATAAATTCACAATCAAAATGAAAATTCTTGGGCCAGAAAAAGAAGCTTAAAATGTACTCCACCAGAGCAGCTGCAAAAATATATCGGTCCCCTCAATTCAAGGAAATCTCTTATTAGCACTGTCTAGAAGTCTCTGAACTAGACCAAAGGGAAAGAGATCTATCCTAAGAACCAGGACAAGTGAAAATAGTATAGATGGGGAGAACTCTATTACCTCTTTAGATATTTTTTAAAAATAAATTATATGCTGAGAAAAAGAGCACATTATATACAATATACTAGTCAGAATAAAGAAATAAAGCACAGGTATAGGACAGAATTACAAATTTTACATAATTTTTAGAATTTCACATTTGAGTGTTGTTCGAACCACAGAAGAATGATTTTACTGGATTTGCATAGAAATTGAACATGAAGGTCTGTGTATATGCCAAGATCCAAAAAATAGTGGTCAGAATTTTTCATACTAGGAGCTACTTCCTTGTTCAGGAGTTCAGCAATATGGTTCCTATATACATATTGCATCATTTAAATAAATTATTGAAACATTTTTGAAAGATTCAAGTTACCAAATCACTATTAATTTTCATGCATTCAAAATCCTAAATGCCAAACCACTAAAAGAATGAGCAATAGAAAGAATCAGAGCACACCCTCCAGCTTTATACATAAAAAAATACATCTGGTCGATCTCTAAGATTCTACAAATATCACGAGTGTCCCTGCCCTGGCCAGATGGGTCAGTGGTTGGAGGGTTGTTCGTACCCCAAAAGGTTGCGGGTTTGATTCCCAGTCAGGGTACATATATAGGTTGTGGGTTTGATCCCCAGTTGGAGCGTGAAGGGGAGGCAACCAATCGATGTTTCTCTCTCACACTGATCTCTCTCTCTCTCTCTCTCTCTCTCTCTCTCTCTCTCTCTCACACACACACACACACACACACACACACACACCACTGGGTTCTTTTATTCATAGCATTTATGGTTATCTAGAATTATTCTATTTGTTTATTGTCTGTTTCTCAACGTCCCCAAGAATATAAGCTATGTAAAAAGTTGTGCCAGGCCAGTGCGGCTCAATGCTTGAGCATAGATCTAGGAACCAAGAGGTCTGACCAGTTTGATTCCCGGTCAGAGCACATGTCCAGGTTTCAGGCTTGATCTCCAATAGGCAGCAGATCGATGATGTTTCTCTCTCATCAATGTTTCTATCTCTCTATCCCTCTCCCTTCCTCTCTCTCTAAAAAAATCAATAAAGGAAATAAAAAGCAGGTAAGTTGTCTTATCACTACAATGTCTCCAGTACCTAGAACAGTGCCTAGCACTTAACCATTTTCTGAATAGATTAAATATACAAGAATACAGACACACAAGAGAAAGGTAAAACAAGAAATTCATTCTCCTATCTGCATAACCAGAAGGCATTCTACAGGCTTTGGTTTCCACCAACTATACAAGGAAATAGCGGAAAACTCCAAAACTGGCTCCCTGCCACTCCCTCATGGCACTGCAACCCTTAGACCCTACCACCCCTTCCACCCAAGAGTAAAATGTTATGGGACGGTAGAAGACCCAATAAAATGCCACAGAAGCCAACTCTGAAAAGGAAAGCAAGAAAGAAAGCAAACAAGCAGCAGAAGCCAGCCCCTGCCTGTACCTCTAGGGCCTGAGATTTAGAGGTTGTTGAGAAGGGGGTGGGGAAGTTACAGTACCACAGACCCAGTAGGACCACATTACTAATATGGCCTTTCCCTTCAAGCTTTAGGCTCCCTTATTCACCCCTAGGTAAGAAAAGGTCGAGAATACCCAGGGAGCTTTGGTCTCCTTGATACTCGGGAAAAGGAGGCACTGCCAGGGAACTCCAGTAGAGATACGATTGTCTTCCGTGTCCTCTATTTAGGATGCCCGTGGCATCTGACACCTGCCCATTCTGGTCACTGTCCTAGACTGTCACACTTCCGCTTTTCACCCACCAACGCAACCCCTTCTCCATACTGTCCTGGTTATCACGCCTTCACATCTATAATTTCCCGCTTTCCACAATGAAAGTAAAATAATCTGATATACTGTGCTAATATGTTTAGATGAAAATGCTGGAGGACCAAGGAAAAACTCCCCACCTTCTCAATCCGCATAATACATTTTGAAATGAATTTCTGAAGATTAGATAGATCCTAATTACAGTGAATGTCAGGGGATGAGAAACCATGGAAACTGATGGGAAAGACATTTCAGAAGAAGTATTTGTCCTTCAAATCATACCATGCATACATTTGTATGCTCTATAAACAGAAGTTAATGAGACAGTCAACCTTACTTATAAGAAAAATGAATATTTGAATCATGCTGAACTACATTTTTTTTATTTACCAGATTAACAACAACAATAAGCCCTAGCTGGTTTTGCTCAGTGGATAGAGTATTGGCCTGTGGACTGAAGGGTCCTGGGTTCAATTCCAGTCAAGGGTACATGCCTGGGTTGCGGGCTCAATACCCAGTAAGGGGCGTGCAGGAGGCAACCAATCAATGATTCTCATCATTGATGTTTCTATCTCTCTCCCCCTCTCCTTTCCTCTCTGTAATAAATAAAAATATATTTAAAACAAACAAACAAAAAAACAATAAAAAATCCAAAAACCACCCTACCCAGTTTGGCTCAGTGGATACAGCGTTGGCCTGTGGACTGAAGGGTCCCAGGTTCAATTCCAGTCAAGGGCACATACCTTGGTTGCAGGCTCCTCCCCGGCCTGGGCCCTGATTCAGGCTCGTGCAGGAAGCAACCAATTGATGTGTTTCTCTCACATCGATGTTTCTCTGTCTTTCCCTCTCTCTTCTACTCTCTCTAAAAATCAATGGAAAAATATCCTCGGGTGAGGATTAAAAAAAAAAATTCCAAAAGTTTATGACACATTCTGCCGGCAAAGCTGTGAATTCATATATTTCCAGTGGGAATGCAAAATGGTACAATGCATAAGAACGAGAATTTTGCCATTTCTAATATAATATATTATTCTTTAACTCAGCAACCCCACTTTCAGAATCTACTTAAATAACCACAAGAACACATGCACAAAGGTCTTCATTATGGCATTATTTTAGTAGCAAAACTTTTAAAACAAAGCAATTTCCATTGGTAAGAAATTAGTTGAATAGCAGAAGCGAGATGACAAAGAGAACATCCTCATTGGAAAGTGTTGCAATTAAGATGCGCAAGTTGAGCCGCCATTGTGGCTCTAAGGCCCACCACCTGCAGAAGTCTACCTGGGCCAATGGGGCTTCCCTGCCAAGTGGAGGAAAAGTTTAACTGAAGTGCCCAGGCTAAAAGACGAAATGCCACTGGGACTGATGGAATGAGGCACCTGGAATGGGTTCCAAGAAGGAGAACACCTGAACCCCAGAGGACAGCTGTGGCAGCACCCAGTTCATCTGAAGGATTTCAATGACTAGTCATGCAACAAATGTTCTGGTTTTAAAACACAAAAAAGAGAAAGAAAGCAGTTGAATAAATTATGGTGTGTATTTTCACATCATGGAGTGGAAATACATACCACAATTTTCTGTCACACAATGCAGTCAGAAAAAAAGATGGAGAAAGATCTTATCTACTGATTTGAACGTAACTCTATGTTAGGTGTTGTTTTAAATAAAAAGCAAAATACAAAGTAATATATATAGTAGCTCATCTTTTGTAGAAAGGAGAAATAATATATATCATTCTTATTCATATATGTTATATATTTCTTATTTATATTTTTCCTATAAACAAATATATTATGTATAAACAAAATCCAGAACATGGGGCATTCTACACTCTGCTAAGTTGGTGGCTAGACAACCTTTTCCAAGTGCCTCAAAATGAACAAAAGGTCACACTATCCAGTGACATAGAAAGCTCTCAGAAGAGATGAGATAAGTGACTCATGGATTCCCCTCTGCCATCTGAGCAGAAGCCAAAAGCAGAGATGGACTTATTCAGGAGAGCCCTGTGAAGGAACATCTTGTCTAATGGACTGAATCGCCGGGACTTACTGAGAAGACTCACCACACTCTTTTTTGAGAACATTATACCAGCAGAAACACCACCAGCTTGAACTGAAGAGGGAGAGAAGACAAGATGAAAGAAGACCGACAGGCTACCAAACTTTCAGGCAGGAAACAGGCTGGAAAACTACTTAGTGCAAACATACACACCCTTTTGGGGAAAAGGAAGGATGATTCCAAAGGCAGAGCCCTAAGGCCAGAGAGCAGAGCCTCAGACCTCAGGAATAAGCACCAGGAAGTACCAGTTCCAGGCCTTGCAACCTAAAAGGTTCTTCCCAGTTGAATTTCAAAATTGCTTGGTACCAGTGACTCCTTCCCTCCTTCCTTCCTTCCTTCCTTCCTTCCTTCCTTCCTTCCTTCCTTCCTTCCTTCCTTCCATTTTCTCACTTTGGGGATGGAAATGTCTATAACTATTAACCTACGCCTGTTCCATCATTGTATTTTAAGAACAGGTAACTTGTTTCCTAGTCTCACCGTCTTCAGATGGAGAAATTTTGAACCAGGACGGATCGTATGAGTTTCGCCCATCCCTGATGGAAATGACTTAGATGATGAGTCTTCTATGTGATGTGATAGTTAGATGACATTTTGGACTTTGAGTTGATGTTATAATGTAAGGCTTTGTAGATCAGGGTAAGGCACTTTAATCTTATTCCATGTACAGTGGGAATCCACAACACAATTCCAACTGTCAACGTGACAGCACCTAATTTACATTTAAAAAGATCTTTGGTTTGTAATGTAAGGAAGTAAGAATGGAAGCAGGGAAACCAGCGAGAAAACGATTCCAGCAGTGTAGGCTAGAGAGGATAAGGACCCAGCCTACAATGATAACAGCAGGATGGAAAAGAGGATAGATTAAAAGCATATTCTGAAGGTAGACCTGACAAAATCTGCCAATAAATTAAATGTGGAAGAGATTCAGAGAAATATAGAATAATTCTTAAGTTAGAACTTAAGGAACTGAGTAGACTGTTCTGTTTATTAGCTGAGATGGAGAAGACTGAAGAAGGGAGAGGCTCATGTGAAGAAATCAAGACTTGCATTTTAGAACAGGTCAGGTTGTTCTAACAGACATCCAGACAGTAATATTAAGTAAGTAGGTGAATTAAGGGCAGAGAGTTCAAGGACAGCTCAGAGCTGGATTTATAAACTTGTGTGGCATTTAAAACAGAACCAGATAAAATCAACGAGAAAAAAAGATAGAAAAATGATGCAAACCCAGGACCAAACTCTGGTACATTCCAATATGTGGAGGTCTGACAGAGAGAAGCCAGCAGAGAAGAGAAGGAAGGAGCAGCCAGCCAGATAGAAAGAAATGGAATATCATGTCAGAGATGCCATTTTACCAGAATCACTGAGACCAACTACAATTATTCTATTTTATGTAACCTTCATATGTTCTGCTTTATAAAAGTCCATCTTAAAATGCAACAGCTTTAGCATTAATTTTGAAAAGATTCAAATATGTATGCAATCTCCACTAGGATAGGACAGTGTACTGAATGCTGAGGGGGTATCGAGCAGTTTAGAAACTTTTCCATGACATGACTACAGTGAGATAAATTTTTAAAAATTTTAATCACAGACTTAACATTCTATAGAAAAATGGAAGAGAGAGAAATCGGGGCAAGGCGTGGTCTGAGAACTACCTGGCGAGGAATGGAGACAGCAATAAAGAATAGCAAGAGGAGCCATAATGAAAATGTGTGCTCACCATCCAACCCCATCCAGGCTTTCTCCACTGTAGCTTTCTGTTCCCACTGTAGCTACAAAAGGCCTTCACACATTTCATTTTCCTCCCTCCTCGCTCTCTATTCTTGTCTTGATTCTCTCTTCACCTCACCACAGTTTTGATAACTTTTGATTCCAAGTGATTTGTACAGTAAGTACCTTTTGCTGTCCAAATAAATTCTGTGTTTTAGAAGTTTTAGTAAGACAGGTAATAACTATAAAATTATTTAAAACATTTTTATTAATTCTGGGTTAACATATTCTAAAAGACTAAAGATATTTACGTGGAGGAAGAAAACAATGTATAAATTTGTCCCCCATTTTAGAATAAGAAGCGCTATAACAGTGTGAAAATCATAATCCTAAATTTGACATTTCAGGAAACTGATTTCAATGTTCTCCTTTGTGGTAGCAGGGAAGTATATAGATAAACTACACTTTACTATACAGAAAAGAGGATGTTTCTAAATGAACAGCAATTGCAAGCAGGGACACAGATAAACTAGTATGACCGTGTCCAATTCACCTAGAAAGGATTTTTCCCCAACAGCGAAGAAGCTGAGGCTTTTCAGACCTGTTGAGGACTTACTGAAAATATGCGGACACTTCCCTGACAGGCCAACCATACTCATGTATCGCATGTACCGCCACCACCACAAACCTCCTCAGGGGGAAATGGCAGGGAGGGGAGTGCAGCTAGTTGGCCAGACTCAGGTGGGCCAACTCAGTGTTCAAGAAAGATGCAAGAAAAAGAAAGTCCCAAGTTTAAAAAGAGAAAAGGATAGTAAATTTATGATGACTCAGCCTCTGACCTCCCCAGGTCCATCTTTTCCTTTTTCTCATACCATTTCACAGATTCGTTATTACTAGCAAGTGTGGGGACTCCCAAGTTTCTCCTGACTCATCCAAATATAGAGAATACCTGGTTCCTTGCCTCCCGCCTAGTAACTGAGTGACCTTGCCTGGGGCCACCTTGTTGAACCACCCCGTTGCCAGGTGGCTCCTTCTAAGGAAGCACAGACAGATGGTGGTGTCAAAAGATGTTGTCGTCTTTGGACATGTTCCGATTTGAATTTCAACAACTCCTCACACTTCCCTGCTGGGTACAGTAACAGAACAGAAGTCAACGGGAGATCAGCCTGCACTCAGATTCCAGACTCTGAAAGGGAACAAAAATCACACCCTCCATTCTTTGCCTCTTCACCATGGCCAACAACTAGCATGCTAGAAACCAGGCTCTCACAGCCCCTCAAAACTAAATAAATAAAGCAACAACTCTCAAAAACCACATAATAAACGACTGCACTTTATGGGTGCTCACATCTGTAATACAAGAAATAAACATTAATATTTATTAAATTTTATAATTTGTAAGTCTAAGTTATCCACCATATGTCATACACTGTAAAATGTTCATTTTGTATTTAAATATCCATGCAGAGCATTACTTACCTTTCCTAATACAGATAAGTTCATGTACTCCACAGGTTCTTTCTCCACCTTAAAAAAAAAAATTGTTAGGAGTTAAAAACAGAAAATAACCTGAGTTTGACTATCACAAAGAACTGTTTTTAAATTAGCTTCTAGACATTAACTCAGGAAAAGAGTTTGCTAATTCTTCTCTTTAAACTTCGCTACGCAAATATGATAACCTAATACTGAGAATTTTCCTGAAGCCATAAATTAAGATTTTATAGTCTTAGAATTGATGGGGGAAATAAGACATTGGGGGGGGGGGGGACTAGCAATCTGAATCTGTGCCAGTAACCTGCCTTCTAACGGCACATTCTTGCTTGCAGATGATTAACTCCATTTGTGAAAGAATGTAGGAGGCTACAAAAATTAACTCCATTTGTGAAAGAAGGTAGGAGGCTAGCAGCCTGACTCTGTACCTAGTTAGAGTATCCCTAATGCACATTCTTGTTAGCCTATAATCAAGTCACTGCCCCTTCCTTAATTATCTGGTCTTGCAAGACCTATTTACCTAAATACTCCCATTTTACAGAGGCCATAAATCATGAACCATACACAACCCCCATAGGGGGTTATCAGCGCTGGCGCCAGGCCTTTAGGTGTGGTCTCACAGCCCCCATACCAACACACGGGGCTTTTTGCAGAGCCCGCGAAAGGTCCAGAAGTCTGATCCATATTTGGGGGACAAAAAAAACCAAAGGGTATAAAGGGAAAGCTTCCTCCATATTTGGGGACTCAGGATTTGGAGAACTAGCCCCCTAAGTCACTGTACTAGTACATGTGAAACATCAGAAAAGAAATGGGTTTATCCTGAATCTCTGAGTACTCCTGTGTATTTTTCGGTCGCCTGGTAAATTCTGTAATAGAATGAAGAGTTTCGTTCAAGTATTTATATTAAATGGCAACCTTCCCAAGAGCAGAAACATATCACCATTTCCCCAGCACCTCTCCTTGTCATCTAGAAGGAAGCACTTCCAGGCAAGAACCACTTTTGTGTCTGAACCTTGATATATACAGGCAAGCTATTATGGAAGGATCAGCCCTGTAAAACACTGTTTATACTTTATCACATATACTCATTGTAAAATGAAATGTGATCCTTTCCCCATTCTCCAGCTACCCACTCTTATCAATCTATAATGATAAGACAGTTTATAAAGAAATAGTATGATCAAAACTAACAAATTTAACCCAAAACTTACTTTATCATAAATATTATCTAAAATTACTTTATCGTAAGAGTAATATTATTAGTTACTATAGAAATAGTATTTACTTCACTCTGAAACATAGTGCCACTGCTTTATTTGTTAAATATATTTTTACTGATTTCAGAGAGAAAATGAGAGATAGAAACATCAGTGATGAGAGAGAATCATCGATCGACTATCTCCTGCACATCCACTACTAGGGATCAAGCCTGAAACCCAAGCAGGTGCCCTGACCAGGAATCAAACCATGATCTCCTGGTTCATGTTATGATGCTGAACCACTGAGTCATACTGGCCAGGCTAGTGCCACTACTTTAAATGAATGTAAGCTAGCCCTAGCTGGTTTGGCTCAGCGAATAGAGCGTCAGCCTGCGGACTGAAGGGTCCCAAGTTCGATTCCGGTCAAGGGCACATGCCTGGGTTGCGGACTCAATCCCCAGTACGGGGCGTGCAGGAGGCAGCCGATCCATGATTCTCTATCATCACTGATGTTTCTCTCTCTCTCTCTCCCTTTCCCTTCCTCTCTGAAATCAATAAAAATATATAAAAATAAATAAATAAATGTAAGCTGAACAAAATGTTGTAGTGTCCTATAAGTATATTCATGATTATGCTGTAAATTGTTTAAACTTTGCATAGTATAAATAATATAATCACCTTAGTTCATTATAAAGCCCATTATGAACAGTTAAGTTATAAGAAAAAGAGATCTCTTACAGCAATAAGATGGGAAATAAAAACCATAATTGTCCATTAAAAAAAAGTAGGTCATCCAGAAACCAAGCTAAAAAACTAGAAAACAGTATTTCTATCACCGAAGTAGGTTAGATCTATATTCTAACTTGGTTTTAACAATGCCATTGCTTCTTTATGATCAACACCACAGACTAATCACTGGTTATCAGGAATATACACTCAGCAAGAAAAAGCACCTCACGTAGCTATGGTTATAAAAGAATTATTGGTCAGCAAACCTCAGTGTAAAATACAGTGAAACCTTATTAACTGATTATTACCACTGAGCAACCAATGAGCACTTGCTGAAGGGCTTCAGTGACTATATTTACACAGTCCATATCTTTAAAATGGAGAAGACACTAGTCAAATTACTGGAAGAAGAATATTTACCAAATTATAAGAAACAAGCCTCAAGAAATTTAGAAGAATCATGTAACAACATAACTAAAATGTACACTGACGCCATCACTAATGTTTGCGTGGGCTTAGAAATGTTTCTTATGTAATCATTAAGGCCTGTTCTCTAGAAGGTAACATTTATAGCTTCGTTTGAATTAGGTACTTAATTCATGTAACAAGGCTACACTTTTTAAAACTTGTAATTACAACTAGACTTTCCCCAATATTTAATATAAATTGGTTAGGTTTTACTATACACATCCAATCTTAAATGTAACTACACAGGTTTTTTTAAGGCTTAGCATTAACAGTAACAATAAAAACTATTATATTCTACGACTTTTCTCCATACTGCAGAATGACAATAAAAACTCACACTTTTAAAAGTATTTCATTTACCTACACATGAAAGAATTGCATAAATAAAAAGCTAAGTCAATAATTAGTATATTTTAAATTTAGAATCAATTGATAATTGTCAAATCTGCCAATGCATGCACAAAAATCACATAACTAGAGAAAGAAAAAGTGTGCTCTCCTCCCTTTGCTATTTGTTCTGAAAATTCTAACCAAGTGAGAATTCACTGAT
This sequence comes from Myotis lucifugus, assembly GCF_000147115.1. Taxonomy (NCBI): domain Eukaryota; kingdom Metazoa; phylum Chordata; class Mammalia; order Chiroptera; family Vespertilionidae; genus Myotis; species Myotis lucifugus. Next base: position 5,737,523 of record NW_005871113.1, read on the forward strand.
GTACACATGGGACTCAAGAGCAATCACTATTTTACTGAAATGGAAAGGAATATTAACAATAACCAAACGCCAAACAATAAAAGTAAAATTGGGGGGAAAACTTACTTTTAAAAGTACAAAAAAAAAACACCCTCAAAAAGTTAAATAAACTTCATTATAGTATCAGACATTTAAGTCAACACTCCTTTTTTCCTCAATCCTTCCTAAGACCAGGAAGAATGTAAGGAAAAAAATATGCATTCTATACGTTAAATGCATGTTTTAATGTATACACATTTGGAAGTGAAAAGGCTACAAATTTTATGCCTTTTTAAAAATCTCTAAAAGTAGATCTGAAAAATGACCCATTTGTAGAAAAAAAGCAAGTCATACCTCAACTTAGATATGATGGTAATCCAAAAAGGAGTTCTCTGATTTTAAGAATATAATTCATAACAAGAATGATTATTTTTTTAATTTCAGCTTTATTGAGGCATAATCACCATATAATATTGTAAGATATTTAAAGTGTACATTGTGATTTGATACACTGATAATTAAATATAAATATATATATATATGTATATATATATATATATATATCCAATACATAGGGGAATGATTATTTTTTTTTTTACATTTGTCTAGACCATGCAGAAGAGATGAAATGGTTACTCCATCTCAATTGACAATGGTCTAATGTTATTTTATCCCATGCGTATAACTGCTCATAGCATTGAAAAGACTATAGCAGCAAATAAATGGGAAAGATATGATTATTTTTATTGAAATATATTTGACATATAACATTGTGTAAGTCTAAGATGCACAACCTGTTGATTTATACATTAATAAATGCACTGTGATTACCACATTAGCATTAGATAATGCCTCTATCATGTCATATAATTACCTTTTTGTATGTGGTAGAAACAATTGAGATCTAGTCTCTTAGCATCTCTGAAGTTTCAATACAATCTTATCTTACTATCTATAATAATTATACTGTGCATTAATCTCCAGGACTTATTTGTCTATTGGTTGCAAGTTTATATCCTTAAAAAACAACTCCTCAATTCCTGCACCCTTGAGCCCATAGTAACCACCATTCTACTCTGTTTTTATGAGTTAGGCTTTTTTAGATTTCACATATACGTGATATCATACAGTGTTTGTCTTTCTCTGTCCGACTTATCTCACTTACCATAATGCCCTCAAGGTCAATTCATGTTATTGCAAATGGTAGAATTTCCTTCTTTCCCATGTCTGAATAATATTCCATTGTACACATATACATACCACATCTTTATCTACTGACAGACACTTAGGTTGTTTCCATATCTTGGCTACCCTATCTAATAATAGACAAACATGGTAATTGACCATACCTTCGCTACGCTTCCCATTGGCTAATCAGGGCGATATGCAAATTAACTGCCAACAAAGATGGCGGTTAATTTGCATACGTAGGTGCAATGCTGGGAGGCGAAAGGGGAAGGATGGAAGAAGCCGCCTGCCACTGACGGTGATCGAAAACCCAGGCGGCAGGCAAGAGCCGGGTGGCAGGGCAAAGGCGGCCCTCAGGCCGGTGATCTGAGAACCAGGGCCGCCTTTGCCTGCCCCACCTGGCCGGTGATCGGAGATCAGAGAAGCCGGGCAGGGCAGGGAAGAGGCGGCCCTGACCGCTACGTAGATCGCGAGCACCTTTCAAACTGCACAGGTAAAACCCGTGAGACCGGGTCCTGGCCGCCACGTGCCTCGAGCACCTTTCAAACTGCACAGGTAAAACCCATGAGACCGGGTCCTGGCCGCTACGTGCCGCCACATAGATCGGGAGCACCATTCAAACTGCGCGGGTAAAACCCCATGAGACTGGGTCCTGACCACTACATGCTACCACATAGATCACGGGCCACCAGCAGCCGCCTCTTCTTTGCCGCCCCCCCCCTGCCCCCCGGCCGGTGATTGGAGAAGTACCTGTATTTTTTTTTCAAAGTACCTGTATTTTTAATAATTTCTTGACATGGTAAAATAATTTTACATTACGATCCAAGGGTGGTGGGGTGAGGAGGAGCAGCAGAACAATCCAACAAACAAAATGGGAAACAGAAATGCATGGTGGAAGGGATTTGAAGGGTGGGTAGGGGCATTGCCCAACTAAAATGCAATTGGTTTGTTACTGAGTACTATTCATGGGAAGACAGCATCCTGACTCCTTCTCTATACAGCATATTGGGAGTAAAAATGATGCATCCAGGTGGAAATATGATTAGAAGTTGGAAGACAGACAGGGAAAGAAGAAGTCAGAAATAGACACTGAGAGAGTCACTGGCTGGCTGGCTGCAAATACTGACTCTCCAGTAGTGATAGAATAAAAAAGTGGGGGATATCTCTGGAAGATTCAAGAGATAGGGGGCAACTCTTCTATGGTTTTGACTTGCCCAGCAGATTTCCACATACACACATGTACACACCTATGTTTGCATGCACACACATATACACATAACTGACTGCCCTCCCTGGAAGCACAGAAGAAGAAGAAGCCACCAGAAGAAGCAGCTGCCCACCTTTGGTCCAGGCGCCAGCGCCTGCGCCTAGCTGCAGCCCAGGAGACAGACAAGCCACCCGCCCAAGGTCCCAGGCTGCAGCCACCCGGAGAAGCTGCCAGCCCTGTGGTCCAGGACGCCAGCACCTGTGGCCAGGGAAACAGGTTCCCTCTCCTCCTACTGCAGTCATTACTTCAATATTCCCCTTCTGAATTTCTCTCCTGTGCTGCAACCCAACTCCACTTTTCATCAGAAGGATACGGAACAGAGAGAGCAGTGTTAAAAGCTTACATTTTTAAGCCCTAACCGGGTTTGGC
>NW_005871113.1:5740558-5750783 GCF_000147115.1 Myotis lucifugus
AAAATAAAATAAAAAAATAAAAAATAAAGCTTACTTTTTAAGCTCGGTGAGGTGTGGTGCGTGAGCATATAAATGGAAAAACTAAGAGTCCTTTAAGGTAACAAAGGCTTCAAAGGTCAGCGAACACGCACGATGACCTATTTCTATCCAGCAATCCATAGGGGGACGTGAGAACTTTGCAATGATGACAATTTAGTGAAGATATGAATCACTAAAATAGCTGACAGGGACAACTCTTCCATCTTTGAAAATATCTACATCAAATCTGTTTAAATAGATTTTCATCTGCATAATATAACACATTCTGACAAGACCACCACCACCACCAATGTGGTCAGTGTTGTGCCGATAAATGTTTAATAACTGAGGGACCCCCCCGCCCCAAGTGCACAAATTTTTGTGCACCGGGCTACTAGTTATGAATAAGATTGCAATAAACGTAAGTGCATATATCTCTTCAATGTATTTTAATTACCTTTGGATACATTATACCCAGGAGTGAGATTGCTAGCTCATATGGTAGTTCTTTTAATTTTTTGAGGAACCTCCAAAATTCAAGAAGTGGCTAAAACACTTTGAGAGAATGATTACTTAAAGTAATCAATCACTTTAGAAAGAGATGAATCTTCTGCTAAAATAAATAATCATCCCCCAAAAGAACTCTTATATAATTTTTCACACCTCAAATTTACTTCAAAGAAATAACAATAATGAAGAACTGGAGACCATAATAGAATGACAGAATATAAGACTCTTGAAATCAGAAAAAAAGCTGTCCAGCTCATTATAGATAAACAAACCAAGGCACTAAAAGTTAAGTAAAGTTGCCCAGGGTCACTAGTTAATTGTCAGAAAAAATTACAATACTGGGTTTAACAGAGTGAGAAAATAAAAATCGATTTTTCTTCATTTTTATAAAAAACAAAAATTATGCAATTGTTTTCTAACCCTTTAAGGTAATTTAAATAAAAGTAAATTTCTCAAAACTATTCTTGGAGATAATAGTTTTATCTCCAATTATTTCAAGTAGCAATGTTCTTGAAATAATCATCTCAGCAACATGGAAATGAGAAACAGGCAGAAAAATGACAAGTTTAGTCACAGTTACCATCTTTTTCCCTCAGGCAAACCCATGTAGGACCCTAATGTAAACCGGCATAATCCTCTACAATTGGCATAATAGGTGTAAGAGGAAACAGATGTGTGTGGATGCACACATGTGTGCTGTGAATGTGTGCATGTGTGTGTTTGTGTCTGAACATGTACATACTTGAGGCTGTGCCTGGGAACTGGGGATTTTTAAGGGGTGTGGGGACTTATAAAGTATGTGGTTTCCACATGTCTACACAAAGAAAATAGGTGGTGATGTTGGATTCCTATCAAAATACACCTAGAGATACAAAAATGGAATTAAACCCTAAGACTGAGTTCCTTCAAACTGGATCTAGGAGTCCTTTTTAAAACTGACTTTATTTTTTTCTACCATGTTTATTTTGACCATTAGCCTAAATCACTACAATTTACAGATTTTATTAATTTCTTCTCAAACACTGCAAGGCTACTTTACAAATATTTTAAATTCCATCTCATCTAAAGACTTATCTCCAAAACACATGCATTAATTAGTCACAGCCTTTAAATTAATGTCTAGCTTATACTGGTAAGCTGTTAGAGCTAATTAGAGGCCCAGTGCAGGGGGAGCGGGCCTAAGCTGGCAGTAGGACATCCTTAGCCCAGCGGTGGAGGCAGGAGAGGCTCCTGCCCCACGCTGCACTCACCAGCTGTCAGCCCAGCTTCTGGCTGAGCGGCACTCCCCTGAGGGAGGGCACTGACCACCAGGGGGCAGCTCCTGCGTTGAGCACCTGCCCCCCTGGTGGTCAGTGCGTGTCATAACGACCAGTTGTTCCCCCATTCAGTCGATTTGCATGTTACCCTTTTATTATATAGGAGGATTCTTAAGCAGAATTACTGTACATTAGAAGCATGAAACTTTAAATATGTCCTATTAATACTGCCAAGTCCCCTAACCAACTTAACCCATTTAGTCCAGATAATAATCACTAGACGCTTTTTAGTTTTGTCCCTAATTAAGTCCTTCAAAGAATAACACCAATTTTAGTCCCTAACTGAAAACATGGTGTTCGATTTTAAAGTCAGCATCGCCTAATAATATATACTAGTATGTCTTTGTAAACCGCATGCTTGCTACTTAATCTTGGGAGTAAGAAAAAGAGTAAAAATAACTCAAGTCATTTGTAAAGTAGTAATAATAACCAACCCAGGAAAGAAAATAGTTTTTAATCTTATATACCAATTCTATAAAAGTAGCTGCTAGAGTGGGGATAGAGGGCAATGTTGAGAATGATTCTGAAGCCAAGTACACAACTGGTGGGGGCAGGGAGGGGGCAGGAGGAAACACTTTAACAAAACAGATGTCTGCTCCAGTCAAGAGAGGGAGAAGTAGTGCCATGCATCCATCCTCAACTGAGATGCTGGCTGGATGGATGGATAGATGGATGGATGATGCCTGGCCCATGGTGAGCACCAAAATATGTTACTTCCCTTGGCACACCTCACAGGTAGGATACAAAATTCAGAGAAAACTTATATTTACCCTGGAAACAGAGGAGACTACGTTTTCTTCTTTCCACAGTATCAATTATTTCATTTCTAACAACCACCAGTGTAAATATTCCAAAATAAATGCTACTCTTCTCATACTTCTTAACTTGTCTTCTTGTTAGATTTTTTTTCAAAAAAAAAAAAACTTTCAGGTTTCCAACTCTCTGAGAATTATCCTCCCAGATTGCAATTTCTTTACTTTTTTGTTATTACTAAGCAATTACTGTAGAGTTAAAACAATTTGAATTAGTCTTTGCTATATTTACTTTTACAAACTCTTTTAATCTATATTCCTATCCAATAACAGTCTAAATTTTGAGACATATACTCACCACCAAGTCAGTATAACATAGAATAACCAACTATCTCTTTTCAAAACAATATCTTAGAGCACTTTATGATTTGCAAAGCACACTAAATATTTTGATCCATAAGTACCTCTTTTAATTCATATGTGCTCCTATGAATTTATTTGATAATTTTTTCTAAGAGGTATAAGTTTTATCGTATATAAATTTACTGTTCACAAATGTAATCAACCTTTCCCACTTTTGATCACTTTTTAATTCAGTATTTTAATTATGTTTGTGAGTGTCAGAAGCTCATTAAGATACCATAAAGCCCTGAATAACATAGGCTCACCAAAAGGCATTCTACTTAATCTTCTCGTTCACTGAGAATACCTTTTGGTTTTGACTACTGCACCAGATCATTTTGTAAAGCTACTAGTATGAATTTTGCATAGTAAGTTCAGAATCCAGAAGATAATTTAATATTTCATTAAAATTCTCTACCTCTGATGACTCACATTACTGTAAATGAGAATTCTAATACAGCCCTCAAAGTGTGAAAATAAGAAACTCTTTTGAATATACATATAGATCCTAGAAGTTTATTTTTAAATAAATTCCATATAACAACTTTCTGTGCTGTCACTATGTTCTCTTAAAAAAATGGTAAATCAATGGTTCCAATGTGTTAGGTTTCAATTAAGATTTAACTGCATATACAAAATTTGCATATCAAGATTTTACTGCATATATAACATATGCAGGTAATCATTTTACTCAAAAGCTTGCAGTGTTTTATTTATAGTAGTCTGTCCAATCCTATATAGGCATTTTCATGTTAGGTAGTAACTGGCAAGGATTTGTGGCAGAAAGAATAAAGTCAGCAAAATGGAAATCAAATCCACAGAGACAATCTACTACACTACTAACATACGCTATGTGCAAACACAGTATGTATTCGATTTAAAGAAAGCAATAATGCAGATAATATTACTCAACAGATTGAATAAGTCAATCTCTCTGCTTTCCACACTGGCATACGCTGTTGCATTCTAATACCACCTAAAACAAGAAAAAATGAAATACTACTGTTTCTCTAGTGTTCCCTATTTTTGTCTAATTTTGTTTAGTGAATCAGAAAAGAAATCTTAAATTGTCAATTACTAAAAAGTACTTGCAGAGGTCTCCGAATAAATCTACCTAATATCCAACATGTCTTAAATCTCTGTGGAACATCAGAAATTTTATTGCTGCCTAAAGTCAAAGTACCTGTTGTAGGAACATCATTGATTAAACGGAACTGTAAATCCCCCAAAAATAAACTGTTCAAAAAATTGCCTCACTCTGTCAGTCTGTGGATAGGTGTTGAATTAGAATTATACTGTACCCTGTTACACTGTAATGATATTTCTCTGATAATAACATGGAAAGCAAAAAAGAAGTGTGATATTTTCTCTCAAGACTAATTTGCATTTTTTTTAAATTCAGTATTTTAAATGGCTTTTGGAAGTCCAAATTCTTCCTTGGAAATTAACTTGGGAGTCACAACAAATCTTCAAGAGCATTACAGAACTGTACTGATGATTTTTTTAAATATGTGTGAGAGTGTGTGGTTAACTACAAGGTGCATTATGAATAAAAATATATACATACATACACACACATTCCCTCTAATTTATCTTTCTTTTACAATTTAAAAGAATGCTACCCAGAAAGGTTAAGTAGTCAAGGTTAAAATATAGCAAGTTAACAATAAAAATTATTATTTTTACTTCACCAAAACATTTTCACAAGGAGTCTTCTGATGTTCTTATGGAAGAGACAGAAGAATGTGAGCTGGATGAAAAAAGGGCATAGGCCAGATCATTAAAGACCAGCTTTCTCCTGAGGTTTTAAATAATGTGGATTTGCATTTTATAAAGATAACTAGCAATAGTTTAGAAAATGGATTGGAAGGAACTTTAAGACTGGCGTTAAGAAGACAAGTTAGTAAACTAATACAAGTCTCTTAATGAGAGAAAGGAAATAAATGGAAGAATAAGTAATAAGTCATAAATTAATTTGAGATGTAGAATTGGTATAACTTAGTGATTAACGAGTGGGGGGGGTGAATTATATCATAATTATAATCAATCTGGATTGAATTCCAGAGGTGTAACTCGGATGTCTGGTTATTTAAAATGCCACTCAGATGGTAAATTTGCATGGAGTAGGGAGTATGGAGGCTGGATTTGGTGGCTGGGATGACAACTTTAGTTCAGGACATTCTGAATGTCCCAAGCTAAACATTGTGGACTGCTATAGGACATCCAAAATATCTAACTACTATCTGGAAATATAAACTAGAACATTTCTGTGTATTTTTAATTTATTAATTATGAACTTTTACTTTATTGCCTCAGAAAGCATAGTAGGATGAGTAGACAGAAGTTACTGAATAGCAGATTTTTAGTCAAATATCTTGGCAATGGATGCAATCAATGTAAATCCTATATAATAAAAGGGTAATGTGCAAATTGACCCTAATGGTGGAATGACCAAAACGACGGCTCTACCAGTCACTATGAGGTGTACTGACCACCTCTCAGTCCCCTTCCCTGGCCAGCAGGTTCTGATAGCCCAATGGTGAATGGGGACCTGGGGTGGGTGGCGGTGGAGGGCAGGGCCAGCTGTGGGAAGCTGGGGAAGATGGCCCTAATCACAGGCCAGGCCTACGGACCGTACCCACGCACAAATTTCATGCACTGGGCCTCTAGTAATGTAAAAAATTCCATCATAGCAATCAAAAACCATATGTTGAGTACACACTATATTCAGATACAGTGAAAAATCTAAGGAGTATAAAAACAAATAGTTATCCTCTAGAAATCTACAATCAGACTGAGGATACAAATTTATTAAGTGTTTACAAAATTATTCAATGTGTGCAACCCTGGCAGTGTGTATATAATACAAAGAACATTAGATAGAGTGAGAAGTAACTAATCAAGAGAGGAAGGGAAACTTCAAAAAACAGAAGATAATCAACAAAGTCAGATTGACAGAAGCCAACTCTAGAAGATTTAAAACACTGGATAACAATTACAGGTCTTGATAGGCTAGGCCAGCAATTTTCAACTGGTGTGTTTTGAGAATTTTTTAAAAATGCAACACCTGACTATTTAATCAGGGGCACTGACCTCTTTTCCCTTAGATTGTAAAAAACAAACAAACAAACAAAAACCAACAACAAAAACGCCCAACAGCCAACACAACAATAGCTGTCTGACAACACAACAATAGCTGTCTGATGTAAATGCCCTGTCTTGAACCATAAGCATATAGGTCATATAATAGAATTGCATCTGATTGGTTAATTCTTGGTACCAGAAATCCTTATATACACGTATAGGCGCCTGATTTTCTAAAAAGTCACTTTGGAGCAAAAAGGGTAGGTAAGAAGTAGTAGTAGACCAGTCAAAATTATAACTATTTTTTGTCAGATTGGCAAAAAAAATATTTCTGGAGTGCCACAGAATTTTAGTAATTAGTTTATGTGTGCCATGCAATGAGAAAGGTTGGAAATCACTGGGCAAGACTAAACCAATGATTCACAACCTGGTATCATCAGACCTTAGGGTAACAATAAGGATCTGTAAACTACTCTTTTAATATTTCAAAATACCTTTTAAAACTTGTATCTTTACCTAGGATAGGACTAAATTCTTCACCTTGGACTGAAATTATGTTTGCTCAGTGTGGTAACACCATCATCTCCTTATATTTGTCTGAAGTACTGATGAGCAGTTACCTGTCTGATTGCTAAACGAAAATGAATGACTACTTGGTATTGTAAAATGAGAATTTTACATAGATGAGGAAATAAAAGTGACCCTTAATACTTCAAAGTCTAAACCCGTGACTAAAATGTTAGGCCAGAGCTAATTAAGAGTATGCTTAACAGATATAAATGATGTTTTTCAATTAAAAACACTGGTCAGCTAGGCAAGGAATTGAAGACACATGACTTGAAAGCAGTCCAGATAAAAGAGATTCTTTCTGTGGTTTTGGTTGATTGCTACTTCATCCTAAGCCAGCGGTTCTCAACCTGTGGGTCGCAACCCCTTTGGCGGTCGAACGACCCTTTCACAGGGTCGCCTAAGACCATCCTGCATATCAGATATTTACATTACGATTCATAACAGTAGCAACATTACAGTTATGAAGTGGCAACGAAAATAATTTTATGGTTGGGTCACAACATGAGGAACTGTATTTAAAGGGCCAGAAGGTTGAGAACCACTGCAACGTAAGCCAACATGAAGTTTCAAAAAGGCTATTCGAATATTAAGCTACATTAATAATATTAGCCACAAGTCAGGGAGTGGTATAAGTTCTAACGTACGCTATTCAACAGTGCATCTGGAATAGAATATCCTATTTCAAACTTTAAAACATACAACTATAGACCATCCAGAGGAAGACTTAGATCTTTTGTCTAGAAAAGAAAATGCTTACGAGATGTCTTCAAATGAGAGAAGGGATGTTATACACATGAGAACGGTGGATTTGTAATTTATTCTTCAGACAGCAGAACTAGAATGACTACATAGATAAACATTACTGAATGGCATATTTTTGGTCAAATACAAAGGCTTTATGAACTATAAGAATTATAGTTCCACACTGACATAGAATGTTCAATAATGTTCATCAGCATATGAATTCAATGAACTCAACATCACTGAATGTTTTTACACGAAAAGAGAATGAGCCATCTCTTGGTGCTCACGCTATATTGTAATTGCATGGTTACGATTATCTGTCTCCTTCATTAGAATATGTGCTCCTTGAGGGCAGGAATGTGTCTTATTCATCTTTATAGTCCCAGTGTCTAGCACAGAACACCGAGTACAACTAGTGCTCAAGAAGTCTACTGACTTCAATGAAAGAAGTAACTGGATGTTTTAAGAACCATTTCATTGGGAAGAATGTAGGATAAGACGCCCTCTTGGGACACTAGAATTCTAAGATGCCGCCAATACAAAGTCCTCATCAGAGCTCATTTTACTCTGTAACACAGCATTAAAAATCTGCTTTAGGCCCTGGCCAGTGTGGTCAGTGGTTAGAGCATTGGCCTACGCTCAGAGGGTCTCAGGTACCTAGGTTGCGGGTTCGATCCTCCGTCTGGTTGGGGTGTATGCAGGAGGCAACCAATCTGATATGTTTCTCATATTCATGTTTCTTTCTCTCTCTCTCTCTCTCTCTCTCTCTCTCTCCCCCCCCCCCTTCCCTCCCTTCTACTCTCTCTATAAATCAATGGGAAAAATACCTTAGTTGTAGATTAACAAAACAAAAAATTCTGCTTTAGTATGTGAAAATTAGCATTTAAACTAAACTAACCTGACATCTTCATTTGAAATGTTAATATCAACTATAGTTTCTTTGCCAAACTGGAAAAGACATAGTTCCTGATCTTTATATAATGAAACCTCACACAAATGCTTAAGTATGAAATCATTTACAAGAGAATCTCACACACAGAAGAATCTCTAGAATATGAGACTTTTAACAATCTTGTTCTTTAAACATACAAGCACTAGTGGGCAGAGCAAAATGCCAACATCTTGATATGAAAAAAGAATCAATTATAATTAACCACGGTAGAGGGTGGGGAGAGAAGGGAAGTACTGGGAAAAACTGCAAAATATTTAAGAAATTACAAATTATAGTCTGACTGGTGTGGCCCAGTGGTTGAGCATCGACCTATGAACCAGGAGGTCATGGTTCAATTACCAGTCAGGGCACATGCCCAGGTTGCAGGCAGCCAATCAATGAGTCTCTCTCATCATTGATGCTTCTATCTCCCTCTCCCTCTCTATCTCTCCCTCTCTGTAATCAATAAAAAATATATTTTAAAAAAGAAATTACAAGTTATAGAATCAAATCTGGATACTATTTGGCTAATTCGTCCTCACCTTCCGCATAGTCCTTTTTACCTTTATCACCTGGGAAGAAATCCTACCACAAGTTGGCTGGGGAAACAAAGTACAAAACGTCAATCAGTGGACCTGGCTTCCTGATTTTTAACTCTAGTAAAAAGTACAGCGAGGGGAAAAGGTTGAAAATTACTGACCTGGATAACAAGAATATCAAGGATTACAGGTAAATCTTATTCCCCGTGCTCTCCATCATTTTAAAGTAGATATTTAAAACTGTCTGAATGACCAATCTCTTCCCTAAATAAGATAAATGTAAACACACAGCTAAAGCAAATTTGGAATCCACGGGCTCTGACAAAAAAAAAAAAAAAAAGCCCCCAACACGTGTACTACTAGCGATTAGTCACCTAGAGGGAAAGTGCTTTGGAAAGTTTCACTTAAAGGATCACCTAAAATTTAGGCTAACAACGATACAGCCATTGCCACATCCGTGCAGATGAACACACACGGGGAAATTTTACCAACTGCTTTCCTTGTTTGAGTTCATCTAAGAGAGAGGAGCTGGAAGATGCTACAGTCTTTCATCAAGTATCCTAGGCACGTGATAGTAATTTTCACAATATCCTCCTTAAACACAAAGCAAAATGTAGGCACTTCATTCCAGTTACATGTTTTGGAAACAAGAGAAAAATACCCTTTGATGTCAACTACCTCATCCAGGAAATTAATTAAGCTCCTTTTCGAAAACAGGAGAACTGTAACACTTAATGGACTGAAATACACACAGGCTTCTCAGAGTGTGTACTTGTTGTAAAGATGGATTTACCTCTCGTTGTCGTAAAGAAAAAAAGCAGCAGTTCGAGTGTTAAGCAAAAACCACTTGAGGAGGAAATTAACCTCCCTGCGAATTTCCTGGTCCCTCCAACAGCAAGCAGAAGGGGAATGGACGAGGAGTGCGTGCAGCCCAGCACCAGCTCAGGGCAAGGACCGAGGAGGGCCGGGGCTGGGACAGCCAAACGGGACTCCCAGTTTGGTAGGAAGGCGGGTGTTGCGGGAGGATGGTTTGCGGAGCGAGGTCAACGGCAAGGGGTACACCCCGCGGTCCGAGCTCCCAGCCCGTCCCGCGGGGTCTGCAACACGCACGGAGCCCCTTTAGGCGCCGCAGGGAGGAAGCGGCCCGCACGGACCTGCCAGCCCGCCCGACCCGCTCGGGGCCACGGGACGAGGCCGCCGGATCTGCGAGGGCCGAGCGCGAGTCCAGCACCCACGGCGCCGCTCCGCCCACTCGCCTCCCGGGACGCGGTCGGGAACCTCGGCGCCTCCCTCTGCCCGCTCCCCCGCCCTTCGGAGGACGGGCCCCACCCGCGCCGCGGCCCCCGGGGCGCCCCCGAG